>NW_028295618.1:600000-895000 GCF_964341445.2 Mesoplodon mirus | reverse complement strand
ATCTCAGGCCCTGACACTCACTATATAAAATCTTGCTGCTGTGAATATCTGTATCCTGACACAATCCTGAGCCTATATCCTGACCCACTTCTTATGAAAATCCTGAGACTCAACCTATGTGAACCTTGAAGCTATCCCTAAGTGAGGCCCCGAGGCTATCCATAACAGAGACCTGGATAATGTCTTTAACCAACAACCTGATTCTCATCCTACAGAGGCCCTTGTGCTGCTCCTAAGCCTTGCCTGGACACTGTCCCTAGATAAGACCCTAACACTGCTTCTAAATAAGGCCCTGAGGCTCTAAATACCGAATGCCTTCAAACTATCCCTTGCTCATTTACTGACATTATCCCTAGTCTGTAACCTGACTCTATCCATAGCTAAAGTCCTGACTCTTATCCTACCCGAAGCCCTAGTGCTGTCCCTAGCTAAGGCCCTAACTAGTCCAAAGTCAGATCCTGACACTGTCCTTAACCAAGGCCTTGACAATACTCCTAACTCAGGCCCTGACACTGTGCCTAACTAAAGCCCGGACATGATACCTAACTAAGGCCCTGAACCTACTCCTAACTCAGGCCCTGATCATGTCTTTAACTAAGACCGTAATGCTGATCCTACAGAGGCCCTGATGCTGCTCCTGAGTCATGCCCTGACAGTGTCCCCAGATAAGGGACTGATGCTAGGGCTCACTCGGTCCCTGTCGCTCTTCCTATGTAAGGCTCTGACGCTGTCCCTACCTGAAGCCCTGACACTGGTTCTAAACAAGGCCCTGGTACTCTCAGTAACTAATGTCTTGACACTATCCCTAGGTCATTTCCTGACACGATCCCTACATATGAACCTGACCCTCTCACTAGCTAATGTCCTCCCTCTTAGGATAACTAAACCCCTTATGCTGCGCCTAACTCAGACCCTGTATTTAGTCCCAAGTCCTTGACACTGTCCTTAATTAAGGCCTAGATGCTTGTCCTAGGTCAGGGCTTGATACTGTTCCTAAGGCCCTGACACTATTCCTAACTCAGGTTCTGACACTGTATGTAACAGAAGGCCCTGACACTAGTCCTAACTAAGGCCCTGACACTGTCCGTAAAAAAGCCTCTCATGCTAGTCCTAACCAAAGCCTTCACCTAACACAGGCCCTGACACTACTCCTAACTCAGGCTCTGACGCTAGTCCTAACTAAGGCCTCCCCACTGTCCCTAACTAAAGCCCTGACCCTACACCTAACTCAGGCCCTGACACTGGCCCTAACTAAAGCACTGACACTATTCGTAACTCAGGCCCTGACACTATCCCTAACTAGAGCCATGACACTACTCCTAACATAGGCCCTCACACGATTCCTTTGAAGGCTCTGAAGCTAGTCCTAAGGCCCTGACACTGACCCTAACTGAGGCCCTGCTGCTGTAAATATCTAAAGTCCTGACACTATCCTGAGAATATGTCCTAAAGAATGTCTTAATAAAGCCCAAAAACTCTCCTGATTTAAGCCTTGACACTGTCCCTAAGTGACACCCTGGGGCTGTCCCTAACAGAGGCCCTGAGAATGTCTTTAACAAAGACACTGATGCTGATCCTACAGAGGCAATTGTGCTGCTCATAAGCCTTGCACAGACACTTTCCCTAGATAAGGCCCTGATGCTGGTCCTAAATAAGGCCCTGATGCTCTAAATAACTAAGGCCTTCAAACTATCCCTTGCTCATTTCTTAACATTTTCCCTAGCTTGTAACCTGAATAACTCTGTAGATAATGTCCTGACTCTTATCCTACCTTAAGCCTTAATGCTGTCCCTAACTAAGGCCCTGACTAGTCATCACTAGGGCCCTGACACTGACCCTAACTAAAGCCTTCAAACTACTCCTAAGTCAGGTCCTGACACTGTCCCTAACAAATACCCTGACACTACTCATAACACAGGCCCAGACAGGATACCTAACAAAGGCTCTGATCCTAGTCTTAACTAAAGCCCTGACACTCTCCCTACCTAAGGCCCAGAACCTACTCCTAACTCAGGCCTTGATCATGTCTTTAGATAAGACACTAATGCTCATCCTACAAAGGCCCTGATGCTGCTCCTAACTCATATCCTGAGAATTTCCCTAGCTAAGGGACTGATGCTAGTCCTCACTCAGGCCCTATTGCTCTCCCTATATCAGGCTCTGATGTGGTCCCTACCTGAAGCGCTGACACTGGTTCTAAACAAGGCCCTGGTATTCTCAGTAACTATGGGATTGACATTATCCCCAGGTCATTTCTTGACACTATACCTAGACGTTAACCTAACACTGTCTTTAGCTAAATTCGAGCCTCTTATGCCAACTAAATTATTGATGCTGTGCCTAACTCACACCCTGAATTTAGCCCCAATGCCGTGACACTGTCCCAAACTAAGGCCTAGATGCTGGTCCTGACTCAATGCATGATACTCTCCCTAAGGCGCCAACACTACTCCTAACTCAGGTCCTGACAACTATCCCTAACTAAGGCCATGTTGCCATCAATATCTAAAATCCTGACACTATCCTGAGCTCATATCCTGACCCATCTATTACTAAGTTCCTGAAACTGTCCCTAAGTGACTCCCTGAGGCTATCCATAAGAGACACTGATAATGTCTCTAACAAACACCCTGATCCTGATCCTACAGAGGCCCTTAGGCTATTCCTAAGCCTTACCCTGACACTGTCCCTGGTTATGGTCCTGACAAGGGGCCTAAATAACTCCCTGATACTCTCAATAACTAAGACCTTCAAACTATCTCTTGCTCATTTCCATACATTATCCCTAGCCCGAAACATGACTCGCCCTATAGCTAATGTCCTGCCTCTTTTCCTAACTGAAGCCCTAATTTTGTCCCTAACTAAGGCCCTGACTAGTCCTAAGACACTGACACTGTCCCTAACTAAGGCCTTGACAGTACTCCTAACTCAGGTATCACAGGATACCTAGCAAAGGCTCTGATGTTAGTCCTAACTCAGGCCCTGACTCTGCCCCTAACAAAGACTCTGCTTCCATCAATATCTAAAGTCCTGACACTATCCTAAGCATATATCCTGATCCATCTCTTACTAAAGTACTGGAACTGTCCCTAAGTGAGGCCCTGACTCTGACTCTAACAGAGGCCCTGAGAATGTCTTTAACCAAGACCCTGATGCTGATCCTACAGAGGCCCTTCTGCTCCTCCTAAGCCTTGCCCTGGCACTGTCCCTAAGAAAGCTGTGACACTCGTCCTAAAGAAGGCCCAGGTACTCTCAGTAACTAAGGCTTTCAAACTGTCCCTTGCTCTATTCCTGACCTTATCCCTAGCCCGTAACCTGACTCGGTCTGTAGTTACTGTCCTGCCTTTTATCCGACCTGAAGCCCTAATGCTGTCCCTACTTAAAGCCCTGGCTATTACTCGCTAAGTCGCTGACACTGTTTGTAACTAATGCCCGGAAGCTGACCCTGATGTGGCCCTGCTAACGGCAATAACTAAACGCCTGACACTATCCTGAGTTCATATACTAACCCATCTCTAACCAACGTCCTGACACTATCCCTAAGGTAGCCCTGACGCTGTCCCTAAATAAAGCCCTGAGGCCATCCCTAACATAGGCCATGAAGCTATCCTGAACTGAGGCCCTGACGCTCTGCCTAACTCAGGCCCTGATCATGTCTTTAACTGAGACCATAATGCTGATCCTACAAAGGCCCTGATGCTGCTCCTGAGTCATGCCCTGACAGTGTCCCCAGCTAAGGGACTGATGCTAGGCCTCACTCGGTCCCTGTTGCTCTCCCTACGTCAGGCTCTGGCGCTGTCCCTACCTGAAGCCCTGACACTAAAGGAGGCCCTAATTTCTCAGTAACTAAGGAGTGGACACTATACCTGTGTATACTTGATACTTCTGTTCTATGGACTGTTATATAGCCTGTAAAAAGTGTGAGAGCTAAATTTGTTTCTCTACAGTGAGAAACATGATGTTCCAGATGTAAGGAACACCTGGATAAAATGAGAAAGCCACACATTATGCTGGTCGTTTCAGGAAGTGGGAAAGGATGGCAAGTGATAAAATATTATATTTTCCTTTAATCTTTTTAAATTTCACTTTTACAAACAACTTGAATTATAATTGTACTTTTAAAAAGTAACAATGGAAATTTAAAAGAAAAATATATATATTGCCTTTAATTACATTTCATACAATTATTATCCCTGAATCATAATTCTGTTAGTACAACAGTATAGAGATTATTTCTTAATATTTAGGTGAAAACCATTTCCTTCTGTTTTTCAAAATAATTCTGTAAAGTCATTTGCAGTAATGGCACTCCTCCCCAAATCAAAGGTTTAACAAGGGAGATGCAAGCAGAATAATCATGAAAACACAAAGCAATACAACAGCAACAAAAAATTTCTAATTTCCAATAACAGCTCAATTTAGAAGAGGATTTATATCTTCAGAACAAAAGCACTCCTCTTGACTTTCTAACCAGTCAAAATCTGGGTATTCTACAGTAAATCTGTGCTGTTATTCCCATAAAACTACCCTTTACTGCTTCTGCCCCCATTATACTTCCTAAGCACTAGTGTTTTTTATGTACAGGTTAAAAACAAAACCCTAATGAGATTTATTTATAATACATGTGTTCTTTGTTTTATCCTAGTGTCTAAAGTCTTCTCCATGGCTGGACCCCAAATAATGTTCCTTTAAGTGCTAAGTAATATCTGGAGAGTGGGAGAGGTTTAATAAATACACAAACCCTAAAGCGTACACTGACCCATACCATAACCCTAACCCATACCCTAAACCTAACTCGTACCCTAACAATAAAACAAACCCTAACCCGTAACCTAAACCTAACCCATAGCCGTACCCTAAACTGTACCCTAAAAATAAAGTTACACTTAACCCAGATCCTAACACTAAAGCTAAAGCTAAACCCTAACACTAACACTAAACCTAAACCCTAACCCTAACCTCAAACCCAAACCCAACCTCAACCACATCCCCAACCCTAAACCCAACCCCAACCACAACCCTAACCCCAAACCTAACCCCAACCCTAACCGCTAAACCAAAACCAACCCTAGCCAACCCCTTCCCTAATCCAACGTGTACACTAACACTAACCCATACCCTAACACTAACATATTTTCGTACCTTCACCTTTACAATAAAACTTACCCGTTTGCTACCCCTAACCGTAACACTTACCGTTGCAACCCAAAAGTTTAAGGCTGCTCTGTTTCCAAGAACCTTGACTTCAGTACACCTTAGAAACCCCAGGAAAGACAAAAGTGGATAAAGAAGTTGTGGTACTTACGTTTGATGGGATAACCCTCAACCATGGAATCAATGTCATAAAGCCAGTAGCAACATAATGACTGGATTTAGATATGATCATTCAAAGTGAAATAAGTAACAAAGAAAAAGAAATGTATCATAAGATATCACTTATGAAGGGAATATAAACATGGCTACAAATGAACTGAATTAGAAAACAGAACAGAGTCTCACATTTACAAAAAAACAAACACTTATGCCTACTTAAGGGGAAAGGAGAGGTGAACTGATGCATAAAACTAGAGTTTGATATTAGCACAGATACTGTTCCAAAAACCAAATACGGAATAGACAAGACCTACACCTTCCTCAGTGAAAGGGACTCAAAACCCCATATTCCCCGCAGAGGAATATATCTGACTAGCAAGAATCTTAAAACCTATGTATTGATATGTCTGTGTAAGGTAATAAAGCGGGCATAGAGTGACATAAACACGGTGGTGAAAATCAGCTCAAACCAATTATAAAAATAAATTTCAAAAACAAAACACAGAAACAGCAAAAATCTTACACAATTCCTTCAGGGTCTCTGATGCAACCTGGATTGACTACATCTACACACACAGCTGGATGAGACATAAGCCTGGACACTTGGGACTGAGAGGATTGGTGAGGTTGGGTGAGCAAATGCAGAGGATTTAAAGCAATAATGCATGCAATCCTTTCCACGTGTCCCAACTCTCTAGGTTCAAAGTAATTTTATTTCAGGTAAAACATGCATGGGAAATGCAGAGAATGGGACAACGATTGATCTGGACAGGTTTCTAAAACGCTCCTCCTTTTTCTTCTCCTTGTGCTCGGGTTAGGCATTCCAGCCACTTTACTATCAATCTCCACTCTTGGAGGCTGAGTGCCTTTAACCTCCTGTTTCACAAAGTTTACAATTTGTGCGGAGAATGAAAGGGAAGATGGGGAAACAATGAGAAACTTCCTGTAAGCATTTCGACGGGCACATATCACTTTAATTTCCTGTCATGCAAAACAGTTAACCAAACGCTCAGCCTGCCGCCCCACAACTAGGATAGGGCCTGAAGCAATCCTGCAGGTTTGCGGATATCTCACAAAAAAAGTGAGTTGTTAAGTGGAGCTCAGGTGCACAGGACTTCACACACCTGCAGTATTATAATGGACAACTATCATCCAAAAATATGTTAACGGAAGACAACCAGGAGGAATTGAAATCGAGGCAGGATTGGAGGAAATATATTTCAAGAGTTAGATTGGAAAAAACTTTTAAGCACAGGAAATGCGACACAATTTTGATAATGATGCACTTGGCAAAAAAGTGCTTATGCATATTTTCCTAAATATATTCAAGAAAACACGCATACTCCCCTTCTGGGCAACCAAGCAACTGGGCAACACAAATCCACACTAAAAAGAAATCTCATTTCAGACCAGTCAAACAAAATATCCAAGAAAACTGTAAAAACTACAAAGGCAGCACAGCCTTGGGGAACAGGGAGCATTGTTACACTGATGGAAGGGATGTAAATTGCCAAGAGCCACTCTGGAGAAGTCCATGGTGTTTGCTAAAACATCTAGAAACAGAGCTACAGAGCATAGGGTACTTCCACTCATAGGTGTATACCATGCGAAAATAGAAAATCAACAAGAATCAGCGACACCAAAGTTTAGGGCTGCACTGATCACAAAAAAATCGACTTCGCTACACCTTAAATATCCAAGGAAAAACAAAAGTGGATAAAAAAGTTGTGGTACTTATGTACGATGGGATATCCCTCAGCCATGGAATCAATGTCATAAAGCCAGTAGCAGTATAATGACTGGATTTAGATATGATAACTCTAAGTGAAATAAGTAACACAGAAATAGAAACTTATCATAAGATATCACTTATGAAGGGAATGTAAACATGGCTACACATGAACTGAATTAGAAAACACAAAGGAGTCTCACATTGAGAAAAAAAAATCTTATGCCTGATTCAGGGGAAAGGAGAGGTGAGGTGGTGCATAAAACTGGAGTTTAATATTAGCACAGGTTCCATTCCATAAACCAAATATATAATAGACAAGACCTACTCCATGCTCAGTGAACTGGACTCAACATCCTCTATTCCATGCAGAAGAATATATCTGAATAGTAAGAATCTTAATACCTGTGTATTGATATGTCTCCGTAAGGGTGTTAAGCATGTATAGAGTGGCATAAACACGGCAGTGAAAATTACCTCAACCTCACTATAAAAGTAAATTTCAAAAACAAAACACACTAACGGCGAATTTCTTACACAATTTGTTCAGGGGCTCTGATGCAACCTGGATTGACCACACCTACACCCACAGCTGGATGAGACATAATGCTGGACACTTGGGGCTGAGAGGATTGGTGAGGTTGTGTGAGCAAATGCAGGCCATTTAAAGCAATAATGAATGCAACCCATTCCATGGGGCCCAACTCTCTGTGTTCAATGGAACCTTATTACAGCTAAAACATGCATGGGAAACACAGAGGATGGGAAAACGTGTGATCTGGACAACTTCGACAGTCATGCACGTGGCCAAAAATGGTGTATGCGTTATACCCTCAATATATACAGGAATACATACATTTGCCATTTTTGGCCTCCCAAGCAGGTGAGCAATGCAAAACCGGACTAAAAAAAAGTCTCATTCCCAACCGGTCAAACAGAATATCCAAAAAAATTGTAAAAAACTAGAAAGGCAGCACAGTGATGTTGAACAGGGAGCCTTGTCACGCTGATGGGACAGATTGAAATTGCCAACAGCCACTCTGGAGAACCCCATGGTGTTTCCGAAAATATCTAAAAACAGAGCTACATAGCCTACGGTACTTCTACTAATGGGCATATATATTAGGAAAACTGAAAGTCAAAAAGAAACAGCCACCCAAAAGTTTACGGCTCCACTGTTTACAGGAAAACCGACTTCTGTACAACTTAAATATCCCAGGGAAAAAAAAAGTGGATAAAGAAGTTGTGGTACTTTAGTACTATAAGAAATCCCTCAGGCTTGGAATCAATGCCATAAAGCCAGTAGCAACATAATGACTGTATTAAGGTAGAATGATACCAAGGGAAATAAGTAACACAGATAAAGAAACTTATCATAAGATATCACTTATGAAGGGAATGTAAACATGGCTACACATGAGCTGAATTAGAAAACAGAACAGATTCTCACATTTAGAAAAATAAACACTCGTATCTGCTTAAAGGGAAAGGTGAGGTGGAGTGATGCATAAAACCAGAGGTTGATATTAGCACAGGTACAATTCCATAAACCAAACTTGTAATAGACAAGACCTACTCCTTGCTCAGTGAAATGGACTCAACATCCCCTATTCCCTGCAGAGGAATATATCTGACTAATAATAATTTTAATTCCTATGTATTCAAATATTGCCATAATGGAATCAAGCGTCTATAGAGTGGCATAACCATGGCAGTGAAAATCAGCTGAACCCCATTATAAAAATTAATCTCAAAAACAATATACAAAACAGCAAAATTGTTACAAAATTCAATCAGGGGCTATGAAGCAACCTGGATTGACCCCATCTACACACACAGCTGGATGATATATAAGGCTGGACAATTGGGGCTGAGAGCATTGGTCAGGTTGTGTGAGCAAATGGAGAACGATTAAAGCAATAATGTGTGGAACCCGTTCCAAAGGGTCCCAACACTCTAGATTCAAGGGAATCTTATTACACTTAAAACATACATGGGAAACCCAGAGGATGGGGCAACGTATGATCCAGACAGCTTGCTAAAACGATCCTCATTTTTCCTCTCCTTGTGCTCGGGTTTGCCATTTCAGTCACTTTACTATTAATCTCCCCATTTGGAGAGTCAGCACATTTAACATTATGTTTCATACTGTTAACAAAATTTGTGGAGGATGAAAGGGAAGAGGTGGAACCAATGAGAGATTTGCTGTAAGCATTTGGAGAGGCACATATTACTCTAATTTCCCGTCATGTAGACGAGTTAACCCAAACCAAAGACTGCCGCCCCAGAACCCAGATAGGGCCTGAAGCAATCCTACGGGTCTGTGGCAAGCTCAAAAATAAAGTGAGTTGAAAAATGTAGCTCAGGGTCTCAGGAATTCACAAACTTTCAGAGTTATAATGGACAACTAGCGTCCAAAAATTTGTTGAGGGAAGGAAACGAGGAGAACCGGAAATTGAGGCAGGACTGCAGGAAACATATTTGAAGATGTAGATAAGAATCACCTTTTAAGCACAGGAAATGTGGCACAACTTCGAAAATGATGCACTTGGCCAAAAAGACGTATGTGTTTTATCCTCAATATATTCAGGAAAACATGCATACACACTTTTTGGACAACGAAGCAAGTGGGCAATGCAAATCCGGAGTTCAAATAAGTCTCATTTCCCACTGGTCAAACAGAACATCAAAAAAATTGTAAAATCTAGAAACGCAGCACAGCCGTGTGTAACAGTGACCCTTGTTATCCTGATGGGAGGGATGTAAATTGTTAAGAGCCACTCTGGAGAAGTCCATGGTGTTTCCTAAAACATTTGAAAATTGAGCCTCAGAGCTTAGGGTACTACGACTAATGGGCGAATACTTTGGGAAAACTGAAAATCAACAAGAAACAGCCACCCCAATGTTTAGGGCTGTTCTGTTTACAAAAAAATCTACTTCAGTACACCTTAAATATCCCAGGAAAGACAAAAGTGGAAAAAGAAGTTGTGGTACTTACATACTATGGGATATCTCTCAGCCATGTAATCAATATCATAAAGACAGAAGCAGCATAATGACTGGAGTAAGGAATGATGATTCTAAGGGAAATAAGTAACACAGAAAAAGAAACTTATCATAAGATATCACTTATGAAGGGAATGTAAACATGGTTACACATGAGCTGAATTAGAAAACAGAACAGAGTCTCACATTTAGAAAAAAAAAAAAAACTCCTATGCCTGATTAAGGGGAAAGGTGATGTGGACTGACGCATAAAACCAGAGTTTGATATTAGCACAGGTACCGTTCCATAAAACAAATGTGTAATAGTCAAGACCTACTCCTTGCTCAGTGAACTGAACGCAACATCCCCTATTCCCTGCAAATTAATATATCTGACTAGTAAGAATCTTAAAACCTACGTATTGATATGTTTCCGTATGGGAAACAAGTGCGTATAGAGTGCCATAAACATGGCAGTAAAAATCAGCTCAACCCCATTATAAAAATAAAGTTTAAAAACAAAACAAAACAAAAAAACAGCGAAATTCTTACGAAATTCACTCAGGGGCTCTGATGCAATCAGGACTGACCACATCTACACTCACAGCTGGTCGAGACATAACGCTATACACTTGGGGCTGAGAGCATTGGTGAGGATGTGAGCAAATGCAGACCATTTAAAGCAATAATGCATGCAACCCATTTCAAGGGTCCCAACACTCTAGATTCAAGGGAATCTTATGACAGCCAAAACATGCATGGGAAACCCAGAGGATGGGACAACGTGTGATCGGGACAGCTGTATAAAATCCTCGCCCTTTTTCATCTCCTTGTGCTCGGGTTTGCCATTCCAGTCACTTTACATTTAATCTACCCTCTTGGAGAATCAGCACATTTAACCTCATGTTTCACACTGTTCACAAATTGTGTGGAGGATGAAAGAGAAGAGGGGAACGAATGAGAGATTTACTGCAAGCATTTGGACGTACACTTGCCAATCTAATTTCCCATCACAAAGAAGAGTTAACAAAATGCTCAGCTTGCTGCACCAGAAACCGGATATGGCCTGACACAATCCTGCAGGTTTGTGGCCAGCTCACAAACAAAGCAAGTTGAAAAATTGAGCTCAGGTTCTCTGGAATTCACAAACCTGCAGAGTTATAATGGAGAACTATCGTCCAAAAATCTGTTGAAGGAAGGAAACGAGGAGGACTTAAATTCGAGGCAGGATTTCAGGAAACATATTTCAAGAAGTAGATTGGAATCGCCTTTTAAGCACAGGAAATGCAGCCCAATTTTGACAATGATGCACTTTGCCAAAAATGGCATATGTGTTTTCCCACAATATATTCAAGGAAACACGCATATGACTTTTGGCCAACCAAGCAAGTGGGCAATGCAAATCCTCACTACAAAGCAGTCGCATTTCTAACCGGTTAAACAGAACATCCAAAAGAATTGTAAAAAATAGAAAGGCAGCACAGCTGTGTGGAACAGGGAGTCTTGTGACAATGATGTGCGGGATGTAAATTGACAAGAGCCACTCTGGAGAAGTCCATGGTGTTTCCTGAAACATCTAAAAACAGAGCTACAGAGCCTAGGGTACTTCCACTCATGGGCTAATACATTGGGCAAATAAAATCAACAAGAAACAGCAACACCAAAGTTAAGGGCTGCTCCGTTTACAAGAAAATCAACTTCAGTACACCTTAAATATCCCAGGAAAGGAAAAAGTTGTGGTAATTACATACTATGGGATATCGCTCAGCCATGGAATCAATGTCATAAAGCCAGTAGCAGCATAATGACTGGATTTAGGTACGATGTTTCTAAGGGAAATAAGTAACACAGAAAAAAGAAACTTATCATAAGATATCACTTATGAAGGGAATGTAAACATGGTTACACATGAGCTGAATTAGAAAAGAGAACAGAGTCTCACATTAAGAAATAAAAACACTTATATCTGCTTAAGGCGAAAGGTGAGCTGTGGTGATGCATAACACCCGAGCTTAATATTAGCACACGTACAATTCCATAAACCAAATGTGTAATAGACAAGACCGACTCTTGCTCAGTGAACTGGATTCAACATCCCCTATTCCCTTCAGATTAATATCTGACTAGTAAGAATCTTAATACCTCTGTATTGATATGTCTCCTTAAGGGAATCAAGCGTGTATAGAGTGGCATAAACACGGCAGTGAACATCAGCTCAACACCATTATAAAAATAAATTTCAAACTAAAACAAAAAACCAGCGAAATCCTTACACAGTTTGTTAAGGGGCTCTGATGCAATTGGGACTGACCACATCTACACCCACAGCTGGATGAGACATAAGGCTGGACACTTGGGGCTGAGAGGATTGGTGAGGTTGTGTGAGCAAATGCAGACCATTTAAAGCAATAATGTGTGCAACCCATTCCTTGGGTCCCAACCCTCTGGGGTCCAGGGAATCTTATTACAGCTAAAACATGCATGGGAAACCCAGAGGATGGGACACCGTGTGACCCAGACATCTTTCTAAAATACACCTCCTTTGTCCTCTCCTTGTGCTCGGGTTCACCATTCCAGCCACTTTACTATAAATCTCCCCGCTTAGAGAGTCAGTGCCTTTAACCTCCTGTTTCACACAGTTTGCAATTTGTGTGGAGATTAAATGGGAATAGGGGGAACCAATGAGAGACATGCTGTAAGCCTTTGGACGGGCACACGCCCCTGTAATTTCCCATCACGAAGAATATTTAACCAAATGCTCAGCCTGCTGCAGCAGAACATGGATATGGCCTGACACAATCCTGCGGGTTTGTGGCCAGCTCACAAAAAAAGCAAGTTGAAAAACTGAGCTCAGGTTCTCTGGAATTCACAAACCTGCAGAGTTATAATGGACAACTATCGTCCAAAAATCTGTAGATGGAAGGAAACGAGGAGGACTTTAATTCGAGGCAGGATTACAGGAAACATATTTCAAGAAGTAGATTGGAATCGCACTTTAAGCACAGGAAATGCGGCCCAATTTTGACAATGATGCACTTGGCCAAAAAGGGCGTATGTGGTTTCCCACAATATATTCAAGGAAACACGCATATGCAATTTTCGGCCAACCAAGCAAGCGGGCAATGCAAATCCTCACTACAAAGTAGTCTCATGTCCAACTGGTTAAACAGAACATCCTAAAGAATTGTAAAAACTAGAAAGGCAGCACAGCTGTGTGGAACAGGGGGTCCTTTGACAATGATGGGCGGGATGTAAATTGACAAGAGCCACTCTGGAGAAGTCCATGGTGTTTCCTGAAACATCTAAAAACAGAGCTAAAGAGCCTAGGGTACTTCCACTCATGGGCTAATACATTGGGTAAACAGAAAATCAACAAGAAACAGCCCCACCAAAGTTTAGGGCTGCTCCATTTACAAGAAAATCGACTTCAGTACACCTGAAATATCCCAGGAAAAATAAAAAGTTGGGGTACTTACATACTATGGGATATCCCGCAGCCATGGAATCAATGTCATAAAGCCAGTAGCAGCATAATGACTGGATTTAGGTACGATGTTTCTAAGTGAAATAAGTAACACAGAAAAAGAAACTTATCATAAGATATCACTTATGAAGGGTGTGTAAACATGGCTACACATGAGCTGAATTAGAAAACAGAACAGAGTCTCACATTTAGAAAAAAATACTCTTATATCTGCTTAAAGTGAAAGGTGACTTGGGGTGATGCATAACACCCGAGTTTGATATTAGCGCACGTACAGTTCCATAAACCAAACGTGTAATAGACAAGACCTACTCCTTTCTCAGTGAACTGGACTCAACATCCCCTATTCCCTGCAGAGGAATATATCTGACTAGTATGAAGTTTAATTCCTATGTATTCAAATATGTCCGTAAGGGAACCCAACGTGTATAGAGTGGCATAAACACGGCAGTGAAATTCAGCTCAACCCCATCATAAAAATTAATTTCCAAAAAAATACACAAAAACAACAAAATTCTTACGAAATTCATTCAGGGACTCTGAAGCAACCTGGATTGACCCCATCTACACCTACAGGTGGATGAGACATAACGTTGGACACTTGGGGCTGAGAGCATTGGTGAGCTTCTGAACAAATGCAGACCATTTAAAGGAAAAATGCATGCAACCCATTCCAAGGGTCCCAACACTCTAGATTCAAGGGAATCTTATGACAGCTAAAACACGCGTGGGAAACCCAGATAATGGGACTGCGTGTGTTCCGGACAGCTTTCTAAAACGCTTCTCCTTTTTTGTCTCCTTGTGCTTGGGTTTGCCATTCCAGTCACTTTACTATAAATCTCCCATCTTGGAGAATCAGCACATTTAACCTCATGTTTCACACTGTTCACAAATTGTGCGGAGGATGAATGGGAAGAGGTTGAAGTAATAAGAGATTTGCTGTAAGCATTTGGACAGGCACATGGCACTCTAATTTCCCATCACGAAGAAGAGTTAACCCAAACCTCATTCTGCCGCCCCAGAACCCAGATATGGCCTGAAGCAATCCTACGGGTCTGTGGCAAGCTCAGAAAAGAAAGCGAGTTAAAAAATGGAGCTCAGGGTCTCAGGAATTCACAAACTTTCAGAGTTATAATGGACAACTATTGTCCAAAAGTCTGTTGAGGGAAGGAAACGAGGAGGACCGGAAATTGAGGCAGGACTGAAGGAAACATATTTGAAGAGGTAGATAGGAATCGCCTTTTAGGCACAGGAAATGTGGCACAACTTCAACAATGATGCAATTGGACAAAAGGGCGGATGCGTTTTTTCCTCAATATATTCAAGAAAACACGCATACACAATTTTTGGCAAACGAATCAAGTGGGCAATGCAAAGCCGGACTACAAATAACTCTCATTTGCCAATGGTGAAACAGAATATCCAAAAAAAAAAAAAAAGTAAAATCTAGAAATGCAGCACAGTCGTGTGGAACAGTAAGCCTTGTTACGCTGATGGGAGGGATGTAAATTGCCATGAGCCACTCTGGAGAAGTCCACTGTGTTTCCTCAAACATCTGAAAACTGAGCTAAAGAGTTTAGGGTACTTCCACTCATGGGCGTATACATTGGGAAAACTGAAAATCAACAAGAAAGAGCCACTCCAAAGTTTAGGGCTGCTTTGTTTACAAAGAAATCCACTTCAGTACACCTCAAATATCCCAGGAAAGACAAAAGTGGATTAAGAAGTTGTGGTACTTACGTACAAAGGGATATCCCTCAGCCATGGAATCAATGTCATAAAGCCAGTAGGAGCATAATGACTGGAGTAAGATACGATGATTCTAAGGGAAATAAGTAACACAGAAAAAGAAACTTATCATAAGATATCACTGGGCTGGAACTGCTGCCTTTGGTGGCAGCGGCGGCGCGGGGATTGGCGACCAGTTTGGATTCCTTCCTGGGTGCGGGGTGGGGAACAGGCAACACCCCCCAGGTCCCCTGAAGGGTCGTGGCCTTTTTTTTTTTTTAAGGGCGATTCTCGAGTTTTTATTTCCGAGTAGTGCTCTCCTCCTCCTCTACCTCCTCTCACCGCTCCTCTGTCCTCCGTCAGGATCCGATTTTGTTTCAAAAGCTTTCCCCCCAATTTTGCGGTGGCTTGGGTCACCGGGTGTTTTATTTTTATTTGTTTGTTTTTGTTTTTCATCTTTTCTCGCGGTTCCCCCCCCCTCTTGTTTGTGTTGTGTGTGGAAATGGCGAACTCGGCAAATACAAACACCATGGTAAGGACGTGGTTTGGTGGCCGGCGGGGGCTTCATTCAGGCAGCTGCAATGGCCGGACGTGGCGGGGACGGCCGCGACTCCCAGCCTCGACTCTCCTCTGTCGCCCGCGCAGCCTCCGCCGCCGCTTCCCACCTCAGGCGGAGCGGGCCGGTGCGCCGGGCGGCAGGCGCGGGTGGGTGCAGAGGCTCGGGGCCGCCAAGCGGGGATGGCGGGCGCGCCTTCTGTGCCTGGGGCCGCCGCGGGGCGGTTGGGGCGTGGCAAGCGCGCGGCCCCGGCCCCAGACCACTGCTGCCAGGAGGGAGGGCGGGAGGGATGCCGCTGCTTCTCCCCAAAGCCCGCCAGGCCGTGCCGCCTGGAAAAGGGCTCCCGGAGCAGCCTCAAAACAAAAACCGTGTTTGGGGAGCTGGGCGACTTCCCAAGACCCACCGCGATCCACTTTAACGCACTGAAAAGTTAATGGCTACTTTGGGGGTTACTTTGGGCGTTTTGGCGGTTGTGCTTAAAGAGCCTTCAGTGGGGCCATTTTATGTTTAAAAATAAAAAGACGAAGGTTGAAAAGCACTTATCTCGGTTCCTTCCGAATCGGTAAAATGGCGAAGGGGAAGCAAAACCCCCATCGTATCTTCGACTAGCAAATGCACCAAAACAAAGAAAGCTTACAGTAGTCGTCAAAGTGCCCCGCTTTCGCCTTGAAATTTGCCTACTACTCACCGTTTGTCCCTTTTTTCTTACTTGCGATCACGTAAGTTTGCAAAAAGCAGTCACATAAATAACCTTTTCAGTCACCAACGCAAAATGTGATCACTAGTCCACCCCACTCTCTTATTTTTATTAAGACAATAAAATACTTTTTTGCCCGGTCCCAAATGCAGACAAGCCCACGGCAGCCCGGCTCCCTACCATTGATGACTCAGGTCGATCCATCATGGCTGCGGCCGCTTACCCTGCTTTTCAGTCCCTGAACCTTGTGGTCCTCCTCCCCTTGGCAGCCCTTTTTATATAGAGCCATTGCCGCTCTTAATATGGACTCTGCCAGGATGAGAAGGTGCTTTTCAGGCCTACGTCACCACCTCTCCATTTAAACACCAGATCCGGCTTTAAATAGTGAGAGCTGCTGAGAGCGGGACTGGGAGGTGCGTGCTCCCGAGGCGAGAGGCTGGCGCATGCAGAGCTCAGTTTATCCTTAAGTCCTTTCCGTACACTGTAATTTCGTGCACAACCGGGTCTGCTTTTAGAGCCCCAAGTTTTTGTTTTCATACAGCAACTGGGATTTGTGGTCTTTGATAGGGGAAAACAGACTTGCCATCCTTTTTTAATTTTATTTTTATTTTTTAAAGAGAATTTAAGCTCAGATGTCTAATCATTCTTGTATTCAGAAGATGCATGCATTATTGTCGGTAGTTTTTTTTTTTTTTGAAAAGTTTTCTACATTAATTGTTAGCTGTGGAGGATTTGATTTTGGTAGTATTTTGTTTATCACATATTCAGGAAATGTTAGAAATATAGCTCCTAATATTTCATTATGTTTTCCTATAATATTTGAAATATGAAGGTTTTCAAAGAAATAGTAAGTGCCTAATGCTTCGACGTAGGACCTATATCTACAGTACATTTATGGATTGGGGAATTGTGAGTAATTTGCTTAGTGCAAACTGGGTATTAAAAAATTAAAATTCTAAGTAGACGGTGTTTTTGCGGCATTGGATGTTAATATGATATCCAATATAGAAATTAATCCAACTTATTTTCCAATATTGTACCAGAGACTAACACTTTTGAAAGAAATCCCTTAATTAATCATTAGATAATGACACTAATGGCCCTTTAATTTATGAGTTTTTAAGTTTGGAATATCTGGTTTCTGAAAACCAGGACAAATCTAAATTACTGTGTATTTCATAAAAGGCAAAAACTTTGGCTTAAGTAGAGTTTAGTGTTTTAAATAATAATTAAGAAATTGCTTATTTCAAATATTGCCTGTGTACTCACATACTTTGAAAACCATCAGTATTTTGCGCACTTTTTAACTCTTGAACAATATTAAATTGCATATACTTCATGAATAATACACATTTCCCTTTCTTTAACTATAGTGCATATGAATCCATTAAGTGGCCATGTTGTGGGTTAATTAAATTACAAAAGCAAAATCTTAAAGCAAGATTAATTCATTAAGTAGGGAGTGCCAGAGAAAAGCACACTGTACCTATAAATGTGTGGATATATCCAAACAGAGTATTTTTAGGGATGACCAACTTCAGAAACACCAGAAAAACATCTATTTTGCTGAAAAAATTATTTATATCATCAATTTGAGATTTATACTACCATTTTAAAATTACACTATCTTTATAATGCCTCGAGTCATTGGTTTAAAAAAAAAACACTTTATAAATGTATTCTTGTAATTCAGTAGTTGAATTGTCAAAGATAAGGTGATACCCATAGTCAGATAGACTTTCCTTATGTATAGAATCAGAATGCTAGCATAAGGAGGCAGTGTAGAGATGCAGAAATCACTTGAATAATTTTAGTTCTCAGAGGCAGATTTGGCAAAATATGTATAACGTATTAAATTGGTTATAAAGCAAAAAAAATAAATAAAAAATAAAGATAAAAAAAAGCAGGTCAGGGCTTCCCTGGTGGCGCAGTGGTTGAGAGTCTGCCTGCCGATGCAGGGGACACGGGTTCGTGCCCCGGTCTGGGAAGATCCCACATGCCGCGGAGTGGCTGGGCCTATGAGCCATGGCCGCTGAGCCTGCACTCTGCAACGGGAGAGGCCACAACAGTGAGAAGCCCTCCAACGGCAAAAAAAAAAAAAAAAAAAGCAGGTCAGTGAGTGGAACGGCAAAGGTGAGAACATACATACATGAATTGTTTTTCTGGTCGTAATGAAAACGAACAAATAGTATAAAAAAAAGATATCACTTATGAAGGGTAAGGAAACAGGCCTACACATAAGCTGAATTAGAAAACAGAACAGAGCCTCACATTTAGAAAAAAAAGAAAACCTCTTATATCTGATTAAAGGCAAAGGTGAGGTGGGGTGATGCATAAATCCAGAGTTTGATATAAGCACAGGTAAATTCCATCAACCAAACGTGTAATAGACAAGACCTAGTCCTTTCTCAGTGAACTGGACTCAACATCTCCTATTCCCTGCAGAGGAATATATCTGACTAGTAAGAATTTTAATTCCTATGTATTCAAATATGTCTGTAAGGGAATCAAGCATGTATAGAGTGTCATAAACACGGCAGTGAAAATCAGCTCAACCCCATTATAAAAATTAATTTCAAAAACAATACACAAAAACAGCAAAATTCTTACAAAATTCATTCAGGGGCTCTGAAGCAACCTGGATTGACCCCATCTACACCCACAGCTGGATGAGAAATAATGCTGAACACTTGGGGCTGAGAGCATTGGTGAGGTTGTGTGAGCAAATGCAGACCATTTAAAGCAATAATACGTGCAACCCGTTCCATGGGTCCCAACACTCTAGATTCAAGGGAAACTTATTATAGCCAAAACATGCATGGGAAACCCAGAGGATGGGACAACGTGTGATCCGGACAGTTTTCTAAAACGCTCCTCCTTTTTCCTCTCATTGTGCTCGGGTTTGCCATTCCAGTCACTTTACTATTAATCTCCCCTCTTGGAGAGTCAGTACATTTAACCTCATGTTTCACACAGTTTGCAAATTGTGTGGAGGATGAAAGGGAAGAGATGGAACCAAGGAGAGATTTGCTGAAAGCATGTGGACGGGCACATGTCACTCTAATTTCCCGTCATGAATAAGAGTTAACCCAAACCTCATCCTGCCGCCCCAAAACCCAGATAGGGCCTGAAGCAATCCTGAGGGTTCGTGGCAAGCTCAGAGAAAAAAGCGAGTTGAGTAATGGAGCTCAGGGTCTCAGGAATTCACAAACTTTCAGAGTTATAATGGACAACTAACGTCCAAAAATCTGTTGAGGGAAGGAAGCGAGGAGGACCGGAAATCGATGCAGGACTGCAGGAAACATATTTGAAGAGGTAGATAGGAATCGCCTTTTAAGCACAGGAAATGTGGCACAACTTCAACAATGATGCACTTGGCCAAAAGGGCATATGTGTTTTTTCCACAATATATAAAAGAAAACACGCATACACACTTTTTGGCCAACGATGCAAGCGGGCAATGCAAATCCGGACTACAAATAACGCTCATTTGCCACTGGTAAAACAGAACATCCCCCCAAAAATTGTAAAATGTAGAAAGGCTGCACAGCCGTGTGGAACAGTGAGCCTTGTTACGCTGATGGGAGGGATGTAAACTGTCAAGAGCCACTCTGGACAAGTCCACAGTGTTTCCTAAAACATCTGAAAACTGTGTTACAGAGCTTAGGGTACTTCCATTTGTCGGCATATACATTGGGAAAACTGAAAATCAACAAGAAACAGCCACCCTAAATTATAAGGCTGCTCTGTTTACAAAAATATCAACTTCGGTACACCTTAAATATCCCAGGAAAGACAAAAGTGGATAAAGAAGTTGTGGTATTTACATACTATGGGGTATCCCTCAGCCATGGAATCAATGTCATAAACCCAGGAGCAGCATAATGACTGGATTTAGGTACGATGTTTCTAAGTGAAATAAGTAACACAAAAAAAGAAACTTATCATAAGATATCACTTTTGAAGGGAATGTAAACATGGCTACACATGAGCTGAATTAGAAAACAGAACAGAGTCTCTCATTTACAAAAAATACTCTTATATCTGCTTAAAGGTAATGGTGAGATGAGGTGATGCATAAAACCAGAGTTTGATACAAGCACAGGTACAATTCCTTAAACCAAACGTGTAATAGACAAGACCTACTCCTTGCTCAGTGAACTGCACTCAACATCCCCTATTCCCTGCAAAGGAATATATATGACTAGTAAGAATTTTAATACCTATGTATTGAAATGTCTCCATAAGGGAATCAAGAGTGTATAGAGTGGCATAAACACGGCAGTGAAAATCAGTTCAACAACACTATAAAAATTAATTTCAAAACAATACACAAAAACAGCAAAATTTTTATAAAAGTCATTCAGGGTCTCTGAAGAAACATATATTGACCACATCAACGCCCACAGCTGAATGTGACATAACGCTGGACACTTTGGACTGAGAGCATTGGTGAGGTTGTGTGATCAAATGCAGACCATTTAAAACAATAATGGGTTCAACCCGTTCCATGGGTCCCAACACTCTAGATTCAAGGAAATCTTATTACAGCTAAAACATGCCTGGGAAACCCAGAGAACGGGACTACTTGTGATCTGGACAGGTTTCAAAGACACACCTCATTTTTCCTCTCCTTGTGCTCAGGTTCACCATTCCAGCCACTTTACTATAAATCTCCCCGCTTAGAGAGTCAGTGCCTTTAACCTCCTGTTTCAGACAGTTTGCAATTTGTGCGGAGATTAAAAGGGATTAGGGGCAACCAATGAGAGACATGCTGTAAGCATTTGGACAGGCACATGCCACTCTAATTTCCCATCACGAAGAAGAGTTAACCAAATGCTCAGCCTTCTGTACCAGAACAAGAATATGGCCTGATGCAATCCTGCAGTTTTCTGGCCAGCTCACCAACAAAGCGAGTTGAAAAATGGAGCTCAAGTACTCAGGAACTCACAAACCAGCAGAATTATAATGGACAACTATCATCCAAAAATCTGTTCAAGGAAGAAAACGAAGAGGACTTGAAATCGAGGCATGATTGCAGGAAACATATTTCAAGAAGTAGATTGGAATTGCATTTTAAACACAGAAAATCGGTCCCAATTTTGACAATGATGCACTTGGCCAAAAATGGCATATATGGGTGCCCTGAATATATTCATGAAAACACACATACGACCTTTTTGGCCAACCAAGCAAGTGGGCAATGCAAATCCGCACTACAAAGAAGTATCACTTCCCACCCGTCAAAAGGGATATCCACAAAATGTGTAAAAACCAGAAAGGCAAGACAGGCCCTGGAGAACAAGGAGCCTTGTTATGCTGATGGGCGGGATATAAATTTCCATCTGCCTCACTGGAGGAGTGCATTGTGTTCCCAAAAACAAGGAAACAACAGAGCTACAGAGCCAAGGGCACTTCCAGTCTAGGGAATATACCTTGGGAAAACTGAAAATCAATAAGACAGAGCCACCCCCAAATTTAGGGCTGCACTGCTTACAAGAACCTCAACTTAGGTACACCTTAAATATCCCAGGATATATAAAAATGGTTCAAAAAATTGTGGTATTTACGTACGATGGAATATCCCTCAGCCATGAAATCAATGTCATAAGACCAGTAGCACCAAAATGAGTGGATTCATGTATGATGATTCTAAGTGAAATAAGTCACACAGAAAAAGAAACTTATCATAAGATATCACTTATGAAGATCGTGTAAACATGACTACACTTGAACTGAGTTAGGAAAGAGAACAGAGTCTCACATTTAGAAAACACTCTTATGCCTGCTTAAGGGAGAAGGAGAGGTGGGGTGATGCATAAAACCAGAGTTTGATATAAGCACAGGTACCGTTCCAAAAACCAACTATGGAATAGACAAGACCTACACCTTCCTCAGTGAAAGGGACTCAAAACCCCATATTTCCCGCAGAGGAATATATCTGACTAGTAAGAATCTTAAAACATATGTATTGATATGTGTCCATAAGGGAATAAAGTGTGTCTAGACTGACATAAACATGGAAGCGAGAATCAGCTCAAACCCACTATAAAAAGGAATTTCAAAAACAAAAAAAAACAGGGAAATTCTTTACAATTCCTGCAGCGTCTCTGATGAAACCTGGATTGGGCCTATCTACAATGACAGATGGATGTGGCATAAGGCTGGACACTTGGGACTGAGGGGATTTGTGAGATTGGGTGAGCAAATGCAGACCCTTTAAGGCAATAATGCATGGCACCCATTCCATGCGTCCCAACTCTCCAGGTTGAAGGGAATATTACTACAGCTATAACATGTACGGAAAACCTAGAGAATGGACACACTGTGAATACGAAAGGTTTCTAAAACTCAACGAATAGTCCCTCTCCTGGTGCTCCGGCTTGACTTTCCAACTGCTTTACTATCAATCTCCCAACTTGGGGAGACAGCCACTTTAACCTTCTGGTTCGCACAGGTTGCCAATTTGGCAGAGGATGAAAGGGAAGAGAGAGAACCAATGAGAGAGTAGCTGTTAGGCATTTGGACAGGCACATGTCACTCTAATTTCCCGGCAGGAAGAAGAATTAACCAAAGTCTCAGCCACCCACAGGGAACCAATAGAGGTCATCAACCAAAATTTTGGACTTGCATTCAGCTCACAAAAACGAGTTGAAAAATGGAACTCAGGGGCACAGCAATTCACAAGCTGGCAGAGTAATAAAGGACACCTATCGTCCAAAAATCTTTTGAGGGAAGGCATCGAGGCGGACTTGAGAGCGAGGCAGAATAGCAGGAAACAGATTGCAAGAGGTATGTGGGAATCGCCTGTAAAGTACAGGAAGAGGGGAACAATTTCGACAATGATGCACGTGGCCAAAAAGGGTGTATGCGTTTTCTCCTGAATATATTCAGGAGAAAACGCATACGTCCTTTTTGACCAAGCAAGCAAGCAGGCAATGCAAATCTGCACTACAAAGATGTATCACTTCCCAGCGGTCAAAAGGGATATCCACAAAATGTGTAAATACCAGAAAGGCAAGACAGGCCCTGGAGATCAGGGAGCCTTCTTGTGCTGATGGGCAAGATGTAAATTGCCAACTGCCTCAATGGAGGAGTGCATTGCGTTCCCTAAAACAAGTGAACAACAGAGCTACAGAGCCAAGGGCACTTCCAGTCTAGGGAATATAACTTGGGAAAACTGAAAATCAATAAGACAGAGCCACCCCCAAATTTAGGGCTGCACTGCTTACAAGAACCTCAACCTGGGTACACCTGAAATATCCCAGGATATATAAAAATGGTTCAAAAAATTGTGGTATTTACATACGATGGAATATCCCTCAGCCATGAAATCAATGTCATAAGACCAGTAGCAGCAAAATGAGTGGATTCATGTATGATGATTCTAAGTGAAATATGTCACACAGAAAAAGAAACTTATCATAAGATATCACTTATGAAGATCGTGTAAACATGACTACACTTGAACTGAGTTAGGAAAGAGAACAGAGTCTCACATTTAGAAAACACTCTTATGCCTGCTTAAGGGAGAAGGAGAGGTGGGGTGATGCATCAAACCAGAGTTTGATATAAGCACAGGTACCGTTCCAAAAACCAACTATGGAATAGACAAGACCTACACCTTCCTCAGTGAAAGGGACTCAAAACCCCATATTTCCCGCAGAGGAATATATCTGACTAGTAAGAATCTTAAAACATATGTATTGATATGTGTCCATAAGGGAATAAAGTGTGTCTAGACTGGCATAAACATGGAAGCGAGAATCAGCTCAAACCCACTCTAAAAAGGAATTTCAAAAACAAAAAAAAAACAGGGAAATTCTTTACAATTCCTGCAGCGTCTCTGATGAAACCTGGATTGGGCCTATCTACAATGACAGATGGATGTGGCATAAGGCTGGACACTTGGGACTGAGGGGATTTGTGAGATTGGGTGAGCAAATGCAGACCCTTTAAGGCAATAATGCATGTCACCCATTACATGGGTCCCAACTCTCCAGGTTGAAGGGAATATTACTACAGCTATAACATGTACGGGAAACCTAGAGAATGGACACACTGTGAATACGAAAGGTTTCTAAAACTCAACAAATAGTCCCCCTCCTGGTGCTCTGATTTGACTTTCCAACTGCTTTACTATCAATCTCCCAACTTGGAGAGACAGCCCCTTTAAGCTCCTGGTTCGCACAGGTTGCCAATTTGGCAGAGGATGAAAGGGAAGAGGGAGAACCAATGAGAGAGTAGCTGTTAGGCATTTGGATGGGCACATGTCACTCTAAGTTCCCGGCAAGAAGAAGAATTAACCAAAATCTCAACCACCCACTGGGAACCAATATAGGTCCTGAACCAAAATTTGGACTTGCGTACAGCTCACAAAAAACGATTGAAAAATGAAGCTCAGGGGGCACAGCAATTCACAAACTGGCCGAGTAATAAAGGACATCTATCGTCCAAAAATCTTTTGAGGGAAGGCAACGAGGCGGACTTGAAAGCTGGGCAGAATAGCAGGAAACAGATTTCAAGAGGTATGTTGGAATCACCTTTAAAAAACAGGAAGATGGGCACAACTTCGACAATGATGCACTTGGCCAAACAGGGTGTATGCATTTTCCCCTGAATATATCCAGGAGAAAACGCATACACCCTGTTTGGCCAAGCAAGAAAGCAGGCAATGCAAATCTGCACTACAAAGAAGTATCACTTCCCACCGGTCAAAAGGGACATCCACAAATTGTGTAAAAACCAGAAAGGCAAGACAGGCCCTGGAAACAGGGAGCCTTGTTATGCTGATGGGCTGGATGTAATTTGCCAACTGCCTCTCTGGAGTAGTGTGTTGTGTTCCCTATAACAAGGAAACAACAGAGCTACAGAGCCAAGGGCACTTCCAGTCTAGGGAATATACCTTGGGAAAACTGAAAATCAATAAGTCAGAGCCACCCCAAAATTTAGGGCTGCACTGCTAACAAGAACCTCAACTTGGGTACACCTTAAATATCCCAGGAAATATAAAAATGGTTCAAAAAATTGTGGTACTTACATACCATGGAATATCCCTCAGCCATGAAATCAACGTCACAAGACCAGTAGCAGCAAAATGAGTGGATTCAGGTACGATGATTCTAAGTGAAATAAGTCACACAGAAAAAGAAACTTATCATAATATATCACTTATAAAGGTCCTGTATACATGGCTACACATGAACTGAGTAAGGAAGGAAAAGAGAGTCTCACACTGAGAAAACACTCTTATGCCTGCTTAAGGGGGAAGGAGTGGTGGGGTGATGCATAAAAACAGAGTTTGATATTAGCAAAGGTAGCGGTCCAAAAACCAAATACCGAATAGTTAAGACCTACAACTTCCTCACTGACAGGGACTCAAAACACCATATTCCACGCAAAGGAATATATCTGACTAGTAAGAATCTTAAAACCTATGTATTGATATGTCTCCATAAGGAAATCTAGTGTGTCTAGACTGGCATAAACGTGGCAGTGAGAATCAGCTCAAACCCACTATAAGAGACGTTTCTTCATAGAAGGCACAATGATAGCCAAAATGCACATGCAAAGCTGCTCAATATCACTAATTATTAGGGAAATGCAAACCAAAACAACAATGAGGTATCACCTCACACCTGTTAGAATAGGCAGCATCAGAAAATCTGCAAACAACAAATTCTGTGGAGTGTGTGCACAAAAGGATCCCTCTTCCACTATTGGTGGGAATGTAAAATAATACAGTCACTGTGGGGAAGAGTATGGAGTTTCCCTTAAAAAACTAGAAACAGAATTACCATAGGATCCAGCAATCCCAATTCTGGGCATATACCCAGAGAAAACCATAAATCAAAAAGGCACATTCACCACAATACTCACTGCAACACTATTTACAATAGCCAGGTAATGGAAGCAACCTAAATGCCCACAGACGGACGAATGGATAAAGATGTGGTACATATATAAAATGGATTATTACTCAGCCATAAAAAGGAATGAAACTGGGTCATTTGTAGAGACGTCGATGGAACTAGAGACTGTCATACAGAGGGAAGTAAGTCAGAAAGAGAAAAACAAATATTGTATATTAATGCATATATGTGGAACCTAAAAAATGGTACAGATGAACTGATTTGCAGGGAAGAAATAGAGACACAGAGGTAGAGACCAAACTTATGGACACAAAGTGTGGGAAGCCATGGGGTGGTGGTGGTGGGATGAGTTGGGAGATTGGGATTGACCTGTATACATGTATAGGCATAAAATACATAACTAATAATACCCTGCTGTATAAAAAAATAAATAAAATTAAATTACAAAATTTAAAAAAAATAAAATTTAAAAATAAAACAGAAAAAAGTTCTTCCATTCACACAGATGTATTTATAGGAATGAATTATTTCCATGCTTATATCTATAAATACATAAAAGAGGAATAAAATCTAACTTGAACTAAAAAAGAAAAAAAAATCCCTGAACCCAACAGTTATACAGAGGAAAACCCTATCAAGGCAATAGCTCAAGCGGTAAACAATTCTGAAATTGGTCAGAGGTGGGGAATCATCTCCCATACATCCAGCAACCCCCCACCCCCATGCGAGGAGCGTCCTCATTGCAAAGGTGGGGAAACATACCCAGGCGTCTGTGAGTAAACGTGAGCTGAGCCACAGGCCAGCTGCTGCTGAACTGTTCCCACCCTTCCCAGGTAAAACACCTGAATATGTACAAGGGCTTGAAAGCCTAGAAGAAGGGCCGCGGAGCCACACCAGTGAGAGCACGAAGGCCCACTTGGTGCTTGCAGGCCAGCCAGGATGGTCCTGGCCCCGGGCGCTCTTCTGGAAGATTTCCATTTCGCTGCCTGAGATACCCCTGCTGTCCCGGCCCCCACTCCTTTTTTTCCTTCCTCACGTCAGCCCGGAGAGAAATGACAGCGGAAGTTATGGGTGACACATCCTCTTCTTTACAGGTGGCAGCCTGGCAACTCCTGCAGAACGTCCAGCAGAGCCCCACTCACACCGGGCCACCAACAAAGCCGTGGACCCTCACACCCTCCCACCAGCACAGCCCTGAAACTGCTGACGGGGCAGAGAATATGGAATCAGGCACAGCTTCAGGGGCTATTGCTGCCTGGAGTGCTGTTTCTATTGACCTCAACACAGGCACACCTGAGGAGGGCTTGCCGGCAGGGTCAGGCTGCCCAGGTCAGCTAATCGTCAGCCCTCAGGGCATCACATTGCAGAAAATGGACCTCGCTAAGACAGAATATTAGCCAAGGAAAAAAGGGACGCAATGCCATTTGCAGCACCGTAGATGTGTCTAGAGGTAATCACGTGACTTGTAGTATGTTAGAAAGTGAAAGACACATATCATATGATATCACTTATAGGTGTTACCTAAAAATGGATACCAGGGCAGATATTTCCACGGAGAAGGGCAATCACAGATTCATTAATCAAACTTATGGTTCACCAATGGAAAGGTGTGAGGATTCGATACATTACGATATCGGGGTTAACAGACATACAAACACAGGTGAACTATATAATCACAAAAGACCTATGGAATACCAAGAGAAGACTACTCAACATTCTATCATAACGTACATGGGAAAAGGATCCCATGAAGAAGAGACATATATATATATATATATGTGTAAAAGAAACACATCTTCCACACGTACAACAAGCCAAACGTTGTAATCAAACTTGCTGTAATAAAAAATAAAAATAAATAAATTAAAAACACGAACAAGAAGTAGTGAGGCAAACCTGAGTGATATTCTCCTGGCACATTCCATTCTAAATTACAATCTAGAACGCGATTTCCATTGAGGCTCTGCTGCCCTAGTAACCAGATTTGGTAAGGGAGAGCTGCTGCCACCTTGTGGCCGTTTCACACAATAGCAGCTTTAATCCCAGCGCTGATGGTCAGTTGATATTCAAAATCATTGCAGGCCTGTAAATGACACCTGCCCTGAAAACAAATCCTGGGGTCACATATCGACCAAAAAATTCAAAAGACGTCCATATTTCAAAACGACAGTTTCAAGAGGCATATTTTAGGCACATTAGTCTTCTGCTTCTTTTTCTTTCTTTCCTTTTTTGTTAAAAAACCGGAATGGAAAAAAGGCAACCCTCAGAATGGGCGAAAACGTTTGCAAACGAATCCATGGACAAAGGTTTAATCTCCAATATATATAAACAGCACATGCAGCTGAATATTAATAAAACTAACAACCCAATACAAAAATGGGCAGAAGATCTAAGTAGGCATTTCTTCAAAGAAGACAGAGATGGCCAAGACGCACATGAAAAGCTGCTCAACATCACTAATAATTAGAGAAATGCAAATCAAAACTACAATGACGTAAGGCCTCACACCTGTTAGAATCGGCATCATCAGAAAATCTACAAACCATAAATTCTGGAGAGGGTGTGCACCAAAGGAACTCTCTTCAACTATTGGTGGGAATGTAAATTGATACAGTCTCTATGGAGAAAAATATGGAGGTTCCTTTAAAAAACTAAAAAGAGAATTACCATAGGATCCAGCAATCCCACTTCTGGGCATATACCCAGAGAAAACCATAAATCAAAAAGACACAATCACCACAATATTCATTGCAGCACTATTTACAAAAGCCAGGTAATGGAAACAACCTAAATGCCCACAGACAGATGAATGGATAAAGATGTGGTCCATATATAAAGCGGAATATTACTCAGCCATTAAATGGAATGAAACTGGGTCATTTTTAGAGAAGTTGATGGATCTAGAGACTGTCATACAGAGTGAAGTAATTCAGAAAGAGAAAAACAAATATTTTATATTAAAGCCTATATGTGGAACCTAGAAAAATGGTACAGATGAACTGGTTTGCAGGGCAGAAATAGAGACACAGAGGTAGAGAACAAATGGATGGACACCATGTGGGGGAAGCAAGGAGGTGGTGGTGGTGGGATGAGTTGGGAGTTTGGGATTGACCTGTATATATGTATATGCATACAATAGATAACTAATAATAACCTGCTGTATAAAAAAATAAATAAAATTAAATTACAAAAATTTTAAATATAAAATTTAAAAATAAAACAGAAAAAAGTTTTTCCATTCACACAGATGTATTTATATCAATGAATTATTTCCATGCTTTTATCTATAAATACATAAAAGAGGAATAAAATCTAACTTGAACCAAAAAAGATAAAAAAAAACCTGAACCCACGATTTATACAGAGGAAAACCCTATCAGGGCACTTGCTCCAGCGGTAAACAATTCTGAACTTGGTCACAGGTGGGAAACCATCACCCATACAGCCAGCAACTCACCCCCCACGCAAGGAGCATCCTCACTGCAAAGATGGGGGACTGTGCCCACGCATCTGTGAGTGAACGTGAGCTGAGCCCCAGTCCAGCTGCTGCTGAACTGTTCCCACCCTTCCCAGGTGAAACACTTGAATATGTACAAGGGCTTGAAAGCCTAGAAGAAGGGCCGCGGAGCCACACCAGTGACAGCACGCAGGCCAACTTGGTGCCTGCAGGCCAGCCAGCGTGGTCCTGGCCCCGGGCGCTCTTCCAGAAGCTTTCCATTGCCCTGCCTGAGATACCCCTCCTGTCCCGGCCCCCACTGCTTTTTTCCTTCCTCACCTCTGTCCGGAGAGAAATTCCAGCAGAAGGTATGGGTGACACAACCTCTTCTTTGCAGGCGGCAGCCTGGCAACTCCTGCAGAAAGGCCAGCAGAACCCCACTCACACCGGGCCACCAACAAAGCTGTGGCCCCTCACTCCCTCCCACCAGCACAGCCCCGAGACTGCTGACGGGGCAGAGAATATGGAGTCAGGCACAGCTTCAGGGGCTATTGCTGCCTGGAGCGCTGTTTATATTGACCTCATCGAGGCACACCTGGGGAGGGCGGGCTGGCAGGGTAAGGCTGCCCAGGTCAGCTAATCCACAACCCTCAGGGAATCACATTGTTGAAAATGGACCCCGCTAAGGCAGAAGAGAAGCCAAGGGAAAAAAGGACACAATGCCATTTGCAGCACCGTAGATGAGTCTAGAAGTAATCACGTGACTTGTAGTAAGCAGAAAGTGGAAGACACATATCATATCATATCACTTATAGGTGTTACCTAAAAATGGATCCCAGGGCAGATATTTCCACGGAGAAGGGCAATCACAGATTCATTAAACAAACTTATGGTTCACCAATGGAAAGGTGTGAGGATTGGTTTCATTACGATATCGGGGTTAACAGACATATACAAACACAGGTGACATATATAATCACCAAAGACCTACAGAATACCAAGAGAGGACTACTCAACATTCTGTCATAACGTACATGGGAAAAGGGTCCCAGGAAGAACAGACATGACTATATGTGTAAAAGAACCACATCTTCCACACCTACAACAAGCCAAACATTGTAATCAAACTTGCTGTAATAAAAAATAAAAAAATAAATTAAAAACACGAACAAGAAGTAGTGAGACAAACGTGAGGGGCTTTCTCCTGGCACATTCCATTCTAAACTCCAATCTAGAACACCACTTCCACTGAGGCTCTCTTGCCCTAGTATCCAGATTTGGTAAGGGTGAACTGCTGCCACCTTGTGGCCGTTTCACACAACAGCAGCTTTAATCCCAACGCTAATGGTCAGTTGATATTCAAAATCATTGCAGGCCTGTAAATGACACCTGCCCTGAAAACAAATCCTGGGGTCACATATCGACCTAAATATTCAAAGGACGTCCATATTTCAAAACGACCGTTTCAAAAGGCATATTTTACGCACATTAGTGTTCTGCTTCTTTTCCTTTCTTTCCTTTTTTTGTTAAAAAAAGCGGGAATGGAAAAAAGCATCCCTCAGAATGGGCGAAAATCGTTGCAGACGAATCAATGGACAGAGGTTTAATCTCCAATATATATAAACAGCTCATGCAGCTTAATATTAAATAAACAAACAACCCAAAAAAATGGGCAGAAGATCTAAAGAGACGTTTCTTCAAAGGAGACACAGAGATGGCTAAGACGCACATGAAAAGCTGCTCAACAGCACTAATTATTAGAGAAATAAAATCAAAACTACAATGAGGTTTCACCTCACACCTGTAAGAATCGGCATCATCAGAAAATCTACAAACAACCAATTCTGGGGAGGGTGTGGACAAAAGGAGCCCTCTTCCACAATTGGTGGGAATGTAAATTGATACAGTCACTATGGAGAACAGTATGGAGTTTCCTTAAAAAAACTAAAAATAGAATTATCATCTGATCCAGCAATCCCACTTCTGGGCATATACCCAGAGAAAACCGTAAATCAAAAAGGCACATTCACCACAATGTTCATTGCAGCACTATTTACAATAGCCAGGTAATGGAAGCAACCTAAATGCCCACAGACAGATGAATGGATAAAGATGTGGTACATATATGAAATGGAATATTACTCGGCCATAAAAAGGAATGAAACTGGGTCATTTGTAGAGACATCGATGGATCGAGAGACTGTCATACAGAATGAAGTAAGTCAGAAAGAGGAAAACAAATATTGTATATTAATGCATATATGTGGAGCCTAAAAGTGGTACAGATGAACTGGTTTGCAGGGAAGAAATAGAGACACAGAGGTAGAGAACAAACGTATGGACACCAAGTGTGGGAAGCCATGGGGTGGTGGTGGTGGGATGAGTTGGGAGTTTGGGATTGACCTGTGTACATGTATATGCATAAAATACATAACTAATAATAATGTGCTGTATAAAAAAATAAATAAAATTAAATTTCAAAATTTTAAAAAATAAAATTTAAAAATACAACAGAAAAAAGTTCTTCCCGTCACACAGATGTATTTATAGGAATGAATTATTTCCATGCTTATATCTATAAATACATAAAAGAGGAATAAAATCTAACTTGAACCATAAAAGAAAAAAAAAACCTGAACCCACGAGTTATACAGAGGAAAACCCTATCAGTGCACTTGCTCCAGTGGTAAACAATTATGAAATTGGTCAGAGGTGGGGAAGCATCTCCCATACAGCCATCAACCCACCCCCCAAGCAAGGAGCGACCTCATTGCAAAGTTTGGGGACCGTGCCGAGGCATCTGTGAGTAAACGTGAGCTGAGCCCCTGGCCAGCTGCTGCTGAACTGTTCCCACCCTTTCCAGGTAAAACACCTGAATATGTACAAGGGCTTGAAAGCCTAGAGGAAGGACCGTGGAGCCACACCAGCGACAGCACACAGGCCAACTTGGTGCCTGCAGGCCAGCCAGGGTGGTCCTGTCCCCGGGCGCTCTTCCAGAAGCTTTCCATTGCCCTGCCTGAGATACCCCTCCTGTCCCGGCCCCCACTGCTTTTTTCCTTCCTCACCTCTGTCCGGAGAGAAATTCCAGCAGAAGGTATGGGTGACACAACCTCTACTTTACAGGCGGCAGCCTGGCAACTCCTGCAGAAAGGCCAGCAGAACCCCACTCACACCGGGCCACCAACAAAGCTGTGGCCCCTCACTCCCTCCCACCAGCACAGCCCCGAGACTGCTGACGGGGCAGAGAATATGGAGTCAGGCACAGCTTCAGGGGCTATTGCTGCCTGGAGCGCTGTTTATATTGACCTCAATGAGGCACACCTGGGGAGGGCGGGCTGGCAGGGTAAGGCTGCCCAGGTCAGCTAATCCACAACCCTCAGGCAATCACATTGTTGAAAATGGACCCCGCTAAAGCAGAAGAGAAGCCAAGGGAAAAAAGGCCACAATGCCATTTGCAGCACCGTAGATGAGTCTAGAAGTAATCACGTGACTTGTAGTAAGTCAGAAAGTGGAAGACACATATCATATCATATCACTTATAGGTGTTACCTAAAAATGGATCCCAGGGCAGATATTTCCACGGAGAAGGGCAATCACAGATTCATTAAACAGACTTATGGTTCACCAATGGAAAGGTGTGAGGATTGGTTTCATTACGATATCGGGGTTAACAGACATATACAAACACAGGTGACATATATAATCACCAAAGACCTACAGAATACCAAGAGAGGACTACTCAACATTCTGTCATAACGTACATGGGAAAAGGATCCCAGGAAGAACAGTCATCTGTATATGTGTAAAAGAACCACATCTTCCACACCTACAACAAGCCAAACATTGTAATCAAACTTGCTGTAATAAAAAATAAAAAATTAAATTAAAAACACGAACAAGAAGTAGTGAGACAAACTTGAGGGTCTTTCTCCTGACATATTCCATTCTAAACTCCAATCTAGAACACCACTTCCACTGAGGCTCTCTTGCCCTAGTAACCAGATTTGGTAAGGGTGAACTGCTGCCACCTTGTGGCCGTTTCACACAACAGCAGCTTTAATCCCAACGCTAATGGTCAGTTGATATTCAAAATCATTGCAGGCCTGTAAATCACAACTGCCCTGAAAACAAATCCTGGGGTCACATATCGACCAAAAAATTCAAAGGACGTCCATATGTCAAAACGACCGTTTCAAAAGGCATATTTTAGGCACATTAGTGTTCTGCTTCTTTTTCTTTCTTTCCTTTCTTGTTAAAAAACACGGGAATGGAAAAAGGCATCCCTCTGAATGGGCGAAAATCGTTGCAGACGAATCAATGGACAGAGGTTTAATCTCCAATATATATAAACAGCTCATGCAGCTTAATATTAAAAAAACAAACAACCCAATACAAAAATGGGCAGAAGATCTAAAGAGACGTTTCTTCAAAGGAGACACAGAGATGGCCAAGACGCACATGAAAAGCTGCTCAACAGCACTAATTATCAGAGAAATGCAAATCAAAACTACAATGAGATTTCACCTCACACCTGTTAGAATCGGCATCATCTGAAAATCTACAAACAACCAATTCTGGGGAGGGTGTGGACAAAAGGAGCCCTCTTCCACGATTGGTGGGAATGTAAATTGATACAGTCACTATGGAGAACAGTATGGAGTTTCCTTAAAAAAACTAGAAATAGAATTACCATCTGATCCAGCAATCCCACTTCTGGGCATATACCCAGAGAAAACCGTAAATCAAAAAGGCACATTCACCACAATGTTCATTGCAGCACTATTTACAATAGCCAGGTAATGGAAGCAACCTAAATGCGCACAGACAGATGAATGGATAAAGATGTGGTACATATATGAAATGGAATATTACTCGGCCATAAAAAGGAATGAAACTGGGTCATTTGTAGAGACATCGATGGATCGAGAGACTGTCATACAGAATGAAGTAAGTCAGAAAGAGGAAAACAAATATTGTATATTAATGCATATATGTGGAGCCTAAAAATGGTACAGATGAACTGGTTTGCAGGGAAGAAATAGAGACACAGAGGTAGAGAACAAACGTATGGACACCAAGTGTGGGAAGCCATGGGGTGGTGGTGGTGGGATGAGTTGGGAGTTTGGGATTGACCTGTGTACATGTATATGCATAAAATACATAACTAATAATAATGTGCTGTATAAAAAAAATAAATAAAATTAAATTTCAAAATTTTAAAAAATAAAATTTAAAAATAAAACAGAAAAAAGTTCTTCCCGTCACACGGATGTATTTATAGGAATGAATTATTTCCATGCTTATATCTATAAATACATAAAAGAGGAATAAAATCTAACTTGAACCATACAAGAAAAAAAAACCTGAACCCACGAGTTATACAGAGGAAAACCCTATCAGGGCACTTGCTCCAGTGGTAAACAATTCTGAAATTGGTCAGAGGTGGGGAACCATCTCCCATACAGCCATCAACCCAAGCCCCACGCAAGGAGCGACCTCATTGCAAAGTTTGGGGACCGTGCCGAGGCATCTGTGAGTAAACGTGAGCTGAGCCCCTGGCCAGCTGCTGCTGAACTGTTCCCACCCTTTCCAGGTAAAACACCTGAATATGTACAAGGGCTTGAAAGCCTAGAGGAAGGACCGTGGAGCCACACCAGCGACAGCACGCAGGCCAACTTGGTGCCTGCAGGCCAGCCAGGGTGGTCCTGGCCCTGGGCGCTCTTCCAGAAGCTTTCCATTGCCCTGCCTGAGATACCCCTCCTGTCCCGGCCCCCACTGCTTTTTTCCTTCCTCACCTCTGTCCGGAGAGAAATTCCAGCGGAAGGCATGTGTGACACAACCTCTTCTTTACAGGCGGCAGCCTGGCAACTCCTGCAGAAAGGCCAGCAGAACCCCACTCACACCGGGCCACCCACAAAGCTGTGGCCCCTCACCCCCTTCCACCAACACAGCCCCGAGACTGCTGATGGGGCAGAGAATATGGAGTCAGGCACAGCTTCAAGGGCTATTGCTGCCTGGAGCGCTGTTTATATTGACCTCAACGAGGCACACCTGGGGAGGGCGGGCCGGCAGGGTAAGGCTGCCCAGGTCAGCTAATCCACAACCCTCAGGGAATCACATTGTTGAAAATGGACCCCGCTAAGGCAGAAGAGAAGCCAAGGGAAAAAAGGACACAATGCCATTTGCAGCACCGTAGATGAGTCTAGAAGTAATCACGTGACTTGTAGTAAGCAGAAAGTGGAAGACACATATCATATCATATCACTTATAGGTGTTACCTAAAAATGGATCCCAGGGCAGATATTTCCACGGAGAAGGGCAATCACAGATTCATTAAACAAACTTATGGTTCACCAATGGAAAGTTGTGAGAATTGGTTTCATTACGATATCGGGGTTAACAGACATATACAAACACAGGTGACATATATAATCACCAAAGACCTACAGAATACCAAGAGAGGACTACTCAACATTCTGTCATAACGTACATGGGAAAAGGGTCCCAGGAAGAACAGACATGTCTATATGTGTAAAAGAACCACATCTTCCACACCTACAACAAGCCAAACATTGTAATCAAACTTGCTGTAATAAAAAATAAAAAAATAAATTAAAAACACGAACAAGAAGTAGTGAGACAAACGTGAGGGGCTTTCTCCTGGCACATTCCATTCTAAACTCCAATCTAGAACACCACTTCCACTGAGGCTCTCTTGCCCTAGTAACCAGATTTGGTAAGGGTGAACTGCTGCCACCTTGTGGCCGTTTCACACAACAGCAGCTTTAATCCCAACGCTAATGGTCAGTTGATATTCAAAATCATTGCAGGCCTGTAAATGACACCTGCCCTGAAAACAAATCCTGGGGTCACATATCGACCTAAATATTCAAAGGACGTCCATATTTCAAAACGACCGTTTCAAAAGGCATATTTTACGCACATTAGTGTTCTGCTTCTTTTCCTTTCTTTCCTTTTTTTGTTAAAAAAAGCGGGAATGGAAAAAAGCATCCCTCAGAATGGGCGAAAATCGTTGCAGACGAATCAATGGACAGAGGTTTAATCTCCAATATATATAAACAGCTCATGCAGCTTAATATTAAATAAACAAACAACCCAAAAAAATGGGCAGAAGATCTAAAGAGACGTTTCTTCAAAGGAGACACAGAGATGGCTAAGACGCACATGAAAAGCTGCTCAACAGCACTAATTATTAGAGAAATAAAATCAAAACTACAATGAGGTTTCACCTCACACCTGTAAGAATCGGCATCATCAGAAAATCTACAAACAACCAATTCTGGGGAGGGTGTGGACAAAAGGAGCCCTCTTCCACAATTGGTGGGAATGTAAATTGATACAGTCACTATGGAGAACAGTATGGAGTTTCCTTAAAAAAACTAAAAATAGAATTACCATCTGATCCAGCAATCCCACTTCTGGGCATATACCCAGAGAAAACCGTAAATCAAAAAGGCACATTCACCACAATGTTCATTGCAGCACTATTTACAATAGCCAGGTAATGGAAGCAACCTAAATGCCCACAGACAGATGAATGGATAAAGATGTGGTACATATATGAAATGGAATATTACTCGGCCATAAAAAGGAATGAAACTGGGTCATTTGTAGAGACATCGATGGATCGAGAGACTGTCATACAGAATGAAGTAAGTCAGAAAGAGGAAAACAAATATTGTATATTAATGCATATATGTGGAGCCTAAAAATGGTACAGATGAACTGGTTTGCAGGGAAGAAATAGAGACACAGAGGTAGAGAACAAACGTATGGACACCAAGTGTGGGAAGCCATGGGGTGGTGGTGGTGGGATGAGTTGGGAGTTTGGGATTGACCTGTGTACATGTATATGCATAAAATACATAACTAATAATAATGTGCTGTATAAAAAAAATAAATAAAATTAAATTTCAAAATTTTAAAAAATAAAATTTAAAAATAAAACAGAAAAAAGTTCTTCCCGTCACACAGATGTATTTATAGGAATGAATTATTTCCATGCTTATATCTATAAATACATAAAAGAGGAATAAAATCTAACTTGAACCATACAAGAAAAAAAAACCTGAACCCACGAGTTATACAGAGGAAAACCCTATCAGGGCACTTGCTCCAGTGGTAAACAATTATGAAATTGGTCAGAGGTGGGGAAGCATCTCCCATACAGCCATCAACCCACCCCCCACGCAAGGAGCGACCTCATTGCAAAGTTTGGGGACCGTGCCGAGGCATCTGTGAGTAAACGTGAGCTGAGCCCCTGGCCAGCTGCTGCTGAACTGTTCCCACCCTTTCCAGGTAAAACACCTGAATATGTACAAGGGCTTGAAAGCCTAGAGGAAGGACCGTGGAGCCACACCAGCGACAGCACGCAGGCCAACTTGGTGCCTGCAGGCCAGCCAGGGTGGTCCTGTCCCCGGGCGCTCTTCCAGAAGCTTTCCATTGCCCTGCCTGAGATACCCCTCCTGTCCCGGCCCCCACTGCTTTTTTCCTTCCTCACCTCTGTCCGGAGAGAAATTCCAGCAGAAGGTATGGGTGACACAACCTCTTCTTTGCAGGCGGCAGCCTGGCAACTCCTGCAGAAAGGCCAGCAGAACCCCACTCACACCGGGCCACCAACAAAGCTGTGGCCCCTCACTCCCTCCCACCAGCACAGCCCCGAGACTGCTGACGGGGCAGAGAATATGGAGTCAGGCACAGCTTCAGGGGCTATTGCTGCCTGGAGCGCTGTTTATATTGACCTCAATGAGGCACACCTGGGGAGGGCGGGCTGGCAGGGTAAGGCTGCCCAGGTCAGCTAATCCACAACCCTCAGGCAATCACATTGTTGAAAATGGACCCCGCTAAAGCAGAAGAGAAGCCAAGGGAAAAAGGGCCACAATGCCATTTGCAGCACCGTAGATGAGTCTAGAAGTAATCACGTGACTTGTAGTAAGTCAGAAAGTGGAAGACACATATCATATCATATCACTTATAGGTGTTACCTAAAAATGGATCCCAGGGCAGATATTTCCACGGAGAAGGGCAATCACAGATTCATTAAACAGACTTATGGTTCACCAATGGAAAGGTGTGAGGATTGGTTTCATTACGATATCGGGGTTAACAGACATATACAAACACAGGTGACATATATAATCACCAAAGACCTACAGAATACCAAGAGAGGACTACTCAACATTCTGTCATAACGTACATGGGAAAAGGATCCCAGGAAGAACAGTCATCTGTATATGTGTAAAAGAACCACATCTTCCACACCTACAACAAGCCAAACATTGTAATCAAACTTGCTGTAATAAAAAATAAAAAATTAAATTAAAAACACGAACAAGAAGTAGTGAGACAAACGTGAGGGGCTTTCTCCTGGCACATTCCATTCTAAACTCCAATCTAGAACACCACTTCCACTGAGGCTCTCTTGCCCTAGTAACCAGATTTGGTAAGGGTGAACTGCTGCCACCTTGTGGCCGTTTCACACAACAGCAGCTTTAATCCCAACGCTAATGGTCAGTTGATATTCAAAATCATTGCAGGCCTGTAAATCACAACTGCCCTGAAAACAAATCCTGGGGTCACATATCGACCAAAAAATTCAAAGGACGTCCATATGTCAAAACGACCGTTTCAAAAGGCATATTTTAGGCACATTAGTGTTCTGCTTCTTTTTCTTTCTTTCCTTTCTTGTTAAAAAACACGGGAATGGAAAAAGGCATCCCTCTGAATGGGCGAAAATCGTTGCAGACGAATCAATGGACAGAGGTTTAATCTCCAATATATATAAACAGCTCATGCAGCTTAATATTAAAAAAACAAACAACCCAATACAAAAATGGGCAGAAGATCTAAAGAGACGTTTCTTCAAAGGAGACACAGAGATGGCCAAGACGCACATGAAAAGCTGCTCAACAGCACTAATTATCAGAGAAATGCAAATCAAAACTACAATGAGATTTCACCTCACACCTGTTAGAATCGGCATCATCTGAAAATCTACAAACAACCAATTCTGGGGAGGGTGTGGACAAAAGGAGCCCTCTTCCACGATTGGTGGGAATGTAAATTGATACAGTCACTATGGAGAACAGTATGGAGTTTCCTTAAAAAAACTAGAAATAGAATTACCATCTGATCCAGCAATCCCACTTCTGGGCATATACCCAGAGAAAACCGTAAATCAAAAAGGCACATTCACCACAATGTTCATTGCAGCACTATTTACAATAGCCAGGTAATGGAAGCAACCTAAATGCGCACAGACAGATGAATGGATAAAGATGTGGTACATATATGAAATGGAATATTACTCGGCCATAAAAAGGAATGAAACTGGGTCATTTGTAGAGACATCGATGGATCGAGAGACTGTCATACAGAATGAAGTAAGTCAGAAAGAGGAAAACAAATATTGTATATTAATGCATATATGTGGAGCCTAAAAATGGTACAGATGAACTGGTTTGCAGGGAAGAAATAGAGACACAGAGGTAGAGAACAAACGTATGGACACCAAGTGTGGGAAGCCATGGGGTGGTGGTGGTGGGATGAGTTGGGAGTTTGGGATTGACCTGTGTACATGTATATGCATAAAATACATAACTAATAATAATGTGCTGTATAAAAAAAATAAATAAAATTAAATTTCAAAATTTTAAAAAATAAAATTTAAAAATAAAACAGAAAAAAGTTCTTCCCGTCACACAGATGTATTTATAGGAATGAATTATTTCCATGCTTATATCTATAAATACATAAAAGAGGAATAAAATCTAACTTGAACCATACAAGAAAAAAAAACCTGAACCCACGAGTTATACAGAGGAAAACCCTATCAGGGCACTTGCTCCAGTGGTAAACAATTATGAAATTGGTCAGAGGTGGGGAAGCATCTCCCATACAGCCATCAACCCACCCCCCACGCAAGGAGCGACCTCATTGCAAAGTTTGGGGACCGTGCCGAGGCATCTGTGAGTAAACGTGAGCTGAGCCCCTGGCCAGCTGCTGCTGAACTGTTCCCACCCTTTCCAGGTAAAACACCTGAATATGTACAAGGGCTTGAAAGCCTAGAGGAAGGACCGTGGAGCCACACCAGCGACAGCACGCAGGCCAACTTGGTGCCTGCAGGCCAGCCAGGGTGGTCCTGTCCCCGGGCGCTCTTCCAGAAGCTTTCCATTGCCCTGCCTGAGATACCCCTCCTGTCCCGGCCCCCACTGCTTTTTTCCTTCCTCACCTCTGTCCGGAGAGAAATTCCAGCAGAAGGTATGGGTGACACAACCTCTTCTTTGCAGGCGGCAGCCTGGCAACTCCTGCAGAAAGGCCAGCAGAACCCCACTCACACCGGGCCACCAACAAAGCTGTGGCCCCTCACTCCCTCCCACCAGCACAGCCCCGAGACTGCTGACGGGGCAGAGAATATGGAGTCAGGCACAGCTTCAGGGGCTATTGCTGCCTGGAGCGCTGTTTATATTGACCTCAATGAGGCACACCTGGGGAGGGCGGGCTGGCAGGGTAAGGCTGCCCAGGTCAGCTAATCCACAACCCTCAGGCAATCACATTGTTGAAAATGGACCCCGCTAAAGCAGAAGAGAAGCCAAGGGAAAAAGGGCCACAATGCCATTTGCAGCACCGTAGATGAGTCTAGAAGTAATCACGTGACTTGTAGTAAGTCAGAAAGTGGAAGACACATATCATATCATATCACTTATAGGTGTTACCTAAAAATGGATCCCAGGGCAGATATTTCCACGGAGAAGGGCAATCACAGATTCATTAAACAGACTTATGGTTCACCAATGGAAAGGTGTGAGGATTGGTTTCATTACGATATCGGGGTTAACAGACATATACAAACACAGGTGACATATATAATCACCAAAGACCTACAGAATACCAAGAGAGGACTACTCAACATTCTGTCATAACGTACATGGGAAAAGGATCCCAGGAAGAACAGTCATCTGTATATGTGTAAAAGAACCACATCTTCCACACCTACAACAAGCCAAACATTGTAATCAAACTTGCTGTAATAAAAAATAAAAAATTAAATTAAAAACACGAACAAGAAGTAGTGAGACAAACGTGAGGGTCTTTCTCCTGACACATTCCATTCTAAACTCCAATCTAGAACACCACTTCCACTGAGGCTCTCTTGCCCTAGTAACCAGATTTGGTAAGGGTGAACTGCTGCCACCTTGTGGCCGTTTCACACAACAGCAGCTTTAATCCCAACGCTAATGGTCAGTTGATATTCAAAATCATTGCAGGCCTGTAAATCACAACTGCCCTGAAAACAAATCCTGGGGTCACATATCGACCAAAAAATTCAAAGGACGTCCATATGTCAAAACGACCGTTTCAAAAGGCATATTTTAGGCACATTAGTGTTCTGCTTCTTTTTCTTTCTTTCCTTTCTTGTTAAAAAACACGGGAATGGAAAAAGGCATCCCTCTGAATGGGCGAAAATCGTTGCAGACGAATCAATGGACAGAGGTTTAATCTCCAATATATATAAACAGCTCATGCAGCTTAATATTAAAAAAACAAACAACCCAATACAAAAATGGGCAGAAGATCTAAAGAGACGTTTCTTCAAAGGAGACACAGAGATGGCCAAGACGCACATGAAAAGCTGCTCAACAGCACTAATTATCAGAGAAATGCAAATCAAAACTACAATGAGATTTCACCTCACACCTGTTAGAATCGGCATCATCTGAAAATCTACAAACAACCAATTCTGGGGAGGGTGTGGACAAAAGGAGCCCTCTTCCACGATTGGTGGGAATGTAAATTGATACAGTCACTATGGAGAACAGTATGGAGTTTCCTTAAAAAAACTAGAAATAGAATTACCATCTGATCCAGCAATCCCACTTCTGGGCATATACCCAGAGAAAACCGTAAATCAAAAAGGCACATTCACCACAATGTTCATTGCAGCACTATTTACAATAGCCAGGTAATGGAAGCAACCTAAATGCGCACAGACAGATGAATGGATAAAGATGTGGTACATATATGAAATGGAATATTACTCGGCCATAAAAAGGAATGAAACTGGGTCATTTGTAGAGACATCGATGGATCGAGAGACTGTCATACAGAATGAAGTAAGTCAGAAAGAGGAAAACAAATATTGTATATTAATGCATATATGTGGAGCCTAAAAATGGTACAGATGAACTGGTTTGCAGGGAAGAAATAGAGACACAGAGGTAGAGAACAAACGTATGGACACCAAGTGTGGGAAGCCATGGGGTGGTGGTGGTGGGATGAGTTGGGAGTTTGGGATTGACCTGTGTACATGTATATGCATAAAATACATAACTAATAATAATGTGCTGTATAAAAAAAATAAATAAAATTAAATTTCAAAATTTTAAAAAATAAAATTTAAAAATAAAACAGAAAAAAGTTCTTCCCGTCACACAGATGTATTTATAGGAATGAATTATTTCCATGCTTATATCTATAAATACATAAAAGAGGAATAAAATCTAACTTGAACCATACAAGAAAAAAAAACCTGAACCCACGAGTTATACAGAGGAAAACCCTATCAGGGCACTTGCTCCAGTGGTAAACAATTATGAAATTGGTCAGAGGTGGGGAAGCATCTCCCATACAGCCATCAACCCACCCCCCACGCAAGGAGCGACCTCATTGCAAAGTTTGGGGACCGTGCCGAGGCATCTGTGAGTAAACGTGAGCTGAGCCCCTGGCCAGCTGCTGCTGAACTGTTCCCACCCTTTCCAGGTAAAACACCTGAATATGTACAAGGGCTTGAAAGCCTAGAGGAAGGACCGTGGAGCCACACCAGCGACAGCACGCAGGCCAACTTGGTGCCTGCAGGCCAGCCAGGGTGGTCCTGTCCCCGGGCGCTCTTCCAGAAGCTTTCCATTGCCCTGCCTGAGATACCCCTCCTGTCCCGGCCCCCACTGCTTTTTTCCTTCCTCACCTCTGTCCGGAGAGAAATTCCAGCAGAAGGTATGGGTGACACAACCTCTTCTTTGCAGGCGGCAGCCTGGCAACTCCTGCAGAAAGGCCAGCAGAACCCCACTCACACCGGGCCACCAACAAAGCTGTGGCCCCTCACTCCCTCCCACCAGCACAGCCCCGAGACTGCTGACGGGGCAGAGAATATGGAGTCAGGCACAGCTTCAGGGGCTATTGCTGCCTGGAGCGCTGTTTATATTGACCTCAATGAGGCACACCTGGGGAGGGCGGGCTGGCAGGGTAAGGCTGCCCAGGTCAGCTAATCCACAACCCTCAGGCAATCACATTGTTGAAAATGGACCCCGCTAAAGCAGAAGAGAAGCCAAGGGAAAAAGGGCCACAATGCCATTTGCAGCACCGTAGATGAGTCTAGAAGTAATCACGTGACTTGTAGTAAGTCAGAAAGTGGAAGACACATATCATATCATATCACTTATAGGTGTTACCTAAAAATGGATCCCAGGGCAGATATTTCCACGGAGAAGGGCAATCACAGATTCATTAAACAGACTTATGGTTCACCAATGGAAAGGTGTGAGGATTGGTTTCATTACGATATCGGGGTTAACAGACATATACAAACACAGGTGACATATATAATCACCAAAGACCTACAGAATACCAAGAGAGGACTACTCAACATTCTGTCATAACGTACATGGGAAAAGGATCCCAGGAAGAACAGTCATCTGTATATGTGTAAAAGAACCACATCTTCCACACCTACAACAAGCCAAACATTGTAATCAAACTTGCTGTAATAAAAAATAAAAAATTAAATTAAAAACACGAACAAGAAGTAGTGAGACAAACTTGAGGGTCTTTCTCCTGACACATTCCATTCTAAACTCCAATCTAGAACACCACTTCCACTGAGGCTCTCTTGCCCTAGTAACCAGATTTGGTAAGGGTGAACTGCTGCCACCTTGTGGCCGTTTCACACAACAGCAGCTTTAATCCCAACGCTAATGGTCAGTTGATATTCAAAATCATTGCAGGCCTGTAAATCACAACTGCCCTGAAAACAAATCCTGGGGTCACATATCGACCAAAAAATTCAAAGGACGTCCATATGTCAAAACGACCGTTTCAAAAGGCATATTTTAGGCACATTAGTGTTCTGCTTCTTTTTCTTTCTTTCCTTTCTTGTTAAAAAACACGGGAATGGAAAAAGGCATCCCTCTGAATGGGCGAAAATCGTTGCAGACGAATCAATGGACAGAGGTTTAATCTCCAATATATATAAACAGCTCATGCAGCTTAATATTAAAAAAACAAACAACCCAATACAAAAATGGGCAGAAGATCTAAAGAGACGTTTCTTCAAAGGAGACACAGAGATGGCCAAGACGCACATGAAAAGCTGCTCAACAGCACTAATTATCAGAGAAATGCAAATCAAAACTACAATGAGATTTCACCTCACACCTGTTAGAATCGGCATCATCTGAAAATCTACAAACAACCAATTCTGGGGAGGGTGTGGACAAAAGGAGCCCTCTTCCACGATTGGTGGGAATGTAAATTGATACAGTCACTATGGAGAACAGTATGGAGTTTCCTTAAAAAAACTAGAAATAGAATTACCATCTGATCCAGCAATCCCACTTCTGGGCATATACCCAGAGAAAACCGTAAATCAAAAAGGCACATTCACCACAATGTTCATTGCAGCACTATTTACAATAGCCAGGTAATGGAAGCAACCTAAATGCGCACAGACAGATGAATGGATAAAGATGTGGTACATATATGAAATGGAATATTACTCGGCCATAAAAAGGAATGAAACTGGGTCATTTGTAGAGACATCGATGGATCGAGAGACTGTCATACAGAATGAAGTAAGTCAGAAAGAGGAAAACAAATATTGTATATTAATGCATATATGTGGAGCCTAAAAATGGTACAGATGAACTGGTTTGCAGGGAAGAAATAGAGACACAGAGGTAGAGAACAAACGTATGGACACCAAGTGTGGGAAGCCATGGGGTGGTGGTGGTGGGATGAGTTGGGAGTTTGGGATTGACCTGTGTACATGTATATGCATAAAATACATAACTAATAATAATGTGCTGTATAAAAAAAATAAATAAAATTAAATTTCAAAATTTTAAAAAATAAAATTTAAAAATAAAACAGAAAAAAGTTCTTCCCGTCACACAGATGTATTTATAGGAATGAATTATTTCCATGCTTATATCTATAAATACATAAAAGAGGAATAAAATCTAACTTGAACCATACAAGAAAAAAAAACCTGAACCCACGAGTTATACAGAGGAAAACCCTATCAGGGCACTTGCTCCAGTGGTAAACAATTATGAAATTGGTCAGAGGTGGGGAAGCATCTCCCATACAGCCATCAACCCACCCCCCACGCAAGGAGCGACCTCATTGCAAAGTTTGGGGACCGTGCCGAGGCATCTGTGAGTAAACGTGAGCTGAGCCCCTGGCCAGCTGCTGCTGAACTGTTCCCACCCTTTCCAGGTAAAACACCTGAATATGTACAAGGGCTTGAAAGCCTAGAGGAAGGACCGTGGAGCCACACCAGCGACAGCACGCAGGCCAACTTGGTGCCTGCAGGCCAGCCAGGGTGGTCCTGTCCCCGGGCGCTCTTCCAGAAGCTTTCCATTGCCCTGCCTGAGATACCCCTCCTGTCCCGGCCCCCACTGCTTTTTTCCTTCCTCACCTCTGTCCGGAGAGAAATTCCAGCAGAAGGTATGGGTGACACAACCTCTTCTTTGCAGGCGGCAGCCTGGCAACTCCTGCAGAAAGGCCAGCAGAACCCCACTCACACCGGGCCACCAACAAAGCTGTGGCCCCTCACTCCCTCCCACCAGCACAGCCCCGAGACTGCTGACGGGGCAGAGAATATGGAGTCAGGCACAGCTTCAGGGGCTATTGCTGCCTGGAGCGCTGTTTATATTGACCTCAATGAGGCACACCTGGGGAGGGCGGGCTGGCAGGGTAAGGCTGCCCAGGTCAGCTAATCCACAACCCTCAGGCAATCACATTGTTGAAAATGGACCCCGCTAAAGCAGAAGAGAAGCCAAGGGAAAAAGGGCCACAATGCCATTTGCAGCACCGTAGATGAGTCTAGAAGTAATCACGTGACTTGTAGTAAGTCAGAAAGTGGAAGACACATATCATATCATATCACTTATAGGTGTTACCTAAAAATGGATCCCAGGGCAGATATTTCCACGGAGAAGGGCAATCACAGATTCATTAAACAGACTTATGGTTCACCAATGGAAAGGTGTGAGGATTGGTTTCATTACGATATCGGGGTTAACAGACATATACAAACACAGGTGACATATATAATCACCAAAGACCTACAGAATACCAAGAGAGGACTACTCAACATTCTGTCATAACGTACATGGGAAAAGGATCCCAGGAAGAACAGTCATCTGTATATGTGTAAAAGAACCACATCTTCCACACCTACAACAAGCCAAACATTGTAATCAAACTTGCTGTAATAAAAAATAAAAAATTAAATTAAAAACACGAACAAGAAGTAGTGAGACAAACTTGAGGGTCTTTCTCCTGACACATTCCATTCTAAACTCCAATCTAGAACACCACTTCCACTGAGGCTCTCTTGCCCTAGTAACCAGATTTGGTAAGGGTGAACTGCTGCCACCTTGTGGCCGTTTCACACAACAGCAGCTTTAATCCCAACGCTAATGGTCAGTTGATATTCAAAATCATTGCAGGCCTGTAAATGACACCTGCCCTGAAAACAAATCCTGGGGTCACATATCGACCTAAATATTCAAAGGACGTCCATATTTCAAAACGACCGTTTCAAAAGGCATATTTTACGCACATTAGTGTTCTGCTTCTTTTCCTTTCTTTCCTTTTTTTGTTAAAAAAAGCGGGAATGGAAAAAAGCATCCCTCAGAATGGGCGAAAATCGTTGCAGACGAATCAATGGACAGAGGTTTAATCTCCAATATATATAAACAGCTCATGCAGCTTAATATTAAAAAAACAAACAACCCAAAAAAATGGGCAGAAGATCTAAAGAGACGTTTCTTCAAAGGAGACACAGAGATGGCTAAGACGCACATGAAAAGCTGCTCAACAGCACTAATTATTAGAGAAATAAAATCAAAACTACAATGAGGTTTCACCTCACACCTGTAAGAATCGGCATCATCAGAAAATCTACAAACAACCAATTCTGGGGAGGGTGTGGACAAAAGGAGCCCTCTTCCACAATTGGTGGGAATGTAAATTGATACAGTCACTATGGAGAACAGTATGGAGTTTCCTTAAAAAAACTAAAAATAGAATTACCATCTGATCCAGCAATCCCACTTCTGGGCATATACCCAGAGAAAACCGTAAATCAAAAAGGCACATTCACCACAATGTTCATTGCAGCACTATTTACAATAGCCAGGTAATGGAAGCAACCTAAATGCCCACAGACAGATGAATGGATAAAGATGTGGTACATATATGAAATGGAATATTACTCGGCCATAAAAAGGAATGAAACTGGGTCATTTGTAGAGACATCGATGGATCGAGAGACTGTCATACAGAATGAAGTAAGTCAGAAAGAGGAAAACAAATATTGTATATTAATGCATATATGTGGAGCCTAAAAATGGTACAGATGAACTGGTTTGCAGGGAAGAAATAGAGACACAGAGGTAGAGAACAAACGTATGGACACCAAGTGTGGGAAGCCATGGGGTGGTGGTGGTGGGATGAGTTGGGAGTTTGGGATTGACCTGTGTACATGTATATGCATAAAATACATAACTAATAATAATGTGCTGTATAAAAAAAATAAATAAAATTAAATTTCAAAATTTTAAAAAATAAAATTTAAAAATAAAACAGAAAAAAGTTCTTCCCGTCACACAGATGTATTTATAGGAATGAATTATTTCCATGCTTATATCTATAAATACATAAAAGAGGAATAAAATCTAACTTGAACCATAAAAGAAAAAAAAACCTGAACCCACGAGTTATACAGAGGAAAACCCTATCAGGGCACTTGCTCCAGTGGTAAACAATTATGAAATTGGTCAGAGGTGGGGAAGCATCTCCCATACAGCCATCAACCCACCCCCCACGCAAGGAGCGACCTCATTGCAAAGTTTGGGGACCGTGCCGAGGCATCTGTGAGTAAACGTGAGCTGAGCCCCTGGCCAGCTGCTGCTGAACTGTTCCCACCCTTTCCAGGTAAAACACCTGAATATGTACAAGGGCTTGAAAGCCTAGAGGAAGGACCGTGGAGCCACACCAGCGACAGCACGCAGGCCAACTTGGTGCCTGCAGGCCAGCCAGGGTGGTCCTGTCCCCGGGCGCTCTTCCAGAAGCTTTCCATTGCCCTGCCTGAGATACCCCTCCTGTCCCGGCCCCCACTGCTTTTTTCCTTCCTCACCTCTGTCCGGAGAGAAATTCCAGCAGAAGGTATGGGTGACACAACCTCTTCTTTGCAGGCGGCAGCCTGGCAACTCCTGCAGAAAGGCCAGCAGAACCCCACTCACACCGGGCCACCAACAAAGCTGTGGCCCCTCACTCCCTCCCACCAGCACAGCCCCGAGACTGCTGACGGGGCAGAGAATATGGAGTCAGGCACAGCTTCAGGGGCTATTGCTGCCTGGAGCGCTGTTTATATTGACCTCAATGAGGCACACCTGGGGAGGGCGGGCTGGCAGGGTAAGGCTGCCCAGGTCAGCTAATCCACAACCCTCAGGCAATCACATTGTTGAAAATGGACCCCGCTAAAGCAGAAGAGAAGCCAAGGGAAAAAGGGCCACAATGCCATTTGCAGCACCGTAGATGAGTCTAGAAGTAATCACGTGACTTGTAGTAAGTCAGAAAGTGGAAGACACATATCATATCATATCACTTATAGGTGTTACCTAAAAATGGATCCCAGGGCAGATATTTCCACGGAGAAGGGCAATCACAGATTCATTAAACAGACTTATGGTTCACCAATGGAAAGGTGTGAGGATTGGTTTCATTACGATATCGGGGTTAACAGACATATACAAACACAGGTGACATATATAATCACCAAAGACCTACAGAATACCAAGAGAGGACTACTCAACATTCTGTCATAACGTACATGGGAAAAGGATCCCAGGAAGAACAGTCATCTGTATATGTGTAAAAGAACCACATCTTCCACACCTACAACAAGCCAAACATTGTAATCAAACTTGCTGTAATAAAAAATAAAAAATTAAATTAAAAACACGAACAAGAAGTAGTGAGACAAACTTGAGGGTCTTTCTCCTGACACATTCCATTCTAAACTCCAATCTAGAACACCACTTCCACTGAGGCTCTCTTGCCCTAGTAACCAGATTTGGTAAGGGTGAACTGCTGCCACCTTGTGGCCGTTTCACACAACAGCAGCTTTAATCCCAACGCTAATGGTCAGTTGATATTCAAAATCATTGCAGGCCTGTAAATGACACCTGCCCTGAAAACAAATCCTGGGGTCACATATCGACCTAAATATTCAAAGGACGTCCATATTTCAAAACGACCGTTTCAAAAGGCATATTTTACGCACATTAGTGTTCTGCTTCTTTTCCTTTCTTTCCTTTTTTTGTTAAAAAAAGCGGGAATGGAAAAAAGCATCCCTCAGAATGGGCGAAAATCGTTGCAGACGAATCAATGGACAGAGGTTTAATCTCCAATATATATAAACAGCTCATGCAGCTTAATATTAAAAAAACAAACAACCCAAAAAAATGGGCAGAAGATCTAAAGAGACGTTTCTTCAAAGGAGACACAGAGATGGCTAAGACGCACATGAAAAGCTGCTCAACAGCACTAATTATTAGAGAAATAAAATCAAAACTACAATGAGGTTTCACCTCACACCTGTAAGAATCGGCATCATCAGAAAATCTACAAACAACCAATTCTGGGGAGGGTGTGGACAAAAGGAGCCCTCTTCCACAATTGGTGGGAATGTAAATTGATACAGTCACTATGGAGAACAGTATGGAGTTTCCTTAAAAAAACTAAAAATAGAATTACCATCTGATCCAGCAATCCCACTTCTGGGCATATACCCAGAGAAAACCGTAAATCAAAAAGGCACATTCACCACAATGTTCATTGCAGCACTATTTACAATAGCCAGGTAATGGAAGCAACCTAAATGCCCACAGACAGATGAATGGATAAAGATGTGGTACATATATGAAATGGAATATTACTCGGCCATAAAAAGGAATGAAACTGGGTCATTTGTAGAGACATCGATGGATCGAGAGACTGTCATACAGAATGAAGTAAGTCAGAAAGAGGAAAACAAATATTGTATATTAATGCATATATGTGGAGCCTAAAAATGGTACAGATGAACTGGTTTGCAGGGAAGAAATAGAGACACAGAGGTAGAGAACAAACGTATGGACACCAAGTGTGGGAAGCCATGGGGTGGTGGTGGTGGGATGAGTTGGGAGTTTGGGATTGACCTGTGTACATGTATATGCATAAAATACATAACTAATAATAATGTGCTGTATAAAAAAAATAAATAAAATTAAATTTCAAAATTTTAAAAAATAAAATTTAAAAATAAAACAGAAAAAAGTTCTTCCCGTCACACAGATGTATTTATAGGAATGAATTATTTCCATGCTTATATCTATAAATACATAAAAGAGGAATAAAATCTAACTTGAACCATACAAGAAAAAAAAACCTGAACCCACGAGTTATACAGAGGAAAACCCTATCAGGGCACTTGCTCCAGTGGTAAACAATTATGAAATTGGTCAGAGGTGGGGAAGCATCTCCCATACAGCCATCAACCCACCCCCCACGCAAGGAGCGACCTCATTGCAAAGTTTGGGGACCGTGCCGAGGCATCTGTGAGTAAACGTGAGCTGAGCCCCTGGCCAGCTGCTGCTGAACTGTTCCCACCCTTTCCAGGTAAAACACCTGAATATGTACAAGGGCTTGAAAGCCTAGAGGAAGGACCGTGGAGCCACACCAGCGACAGCACGCAGGCCAACTTGGTGCCTGCAGGCCAGCCAGGGTGGTCCTGTCCCCGGGCGCTCTTCCAGAAGCTTTCCATTGCCCTGCCTGAGATACCCCTCCTGTCCCGGCCCCCACTGCTTTTTTCCTTCCTCACCTCTGTCCGGAGAGAAATTCCAGCAGAAGGTATGGGTGACACAACCTCTTCTTTGCAGGCGGCAGCCTGGCAACTCCTGCAGAAAGGCCAGCAGAACCCCACTCACACCGGGCCACCAACAAAGCTGTGGCCCCTCACTCCCTCCCACCAGCACAGCCCCGAGACTGCTGACGGGGCAGAGAATATGGAGTCAGGCACAGCTTCAGGGGCTATTGCTGCCTGGAGCGCTGTTTATATTGACCTCAATGAGGCACACCTGGGGAGGGCGGGCTGGCAGGGTAAGGCTGCCCAGGTCAGCTAATCCACAACCCTCAGGCAATCACATTGTTGAAAATGGACCCCGCTAAAGCAGAAGAGAAGCCAAGGGAAAAAGGGCCACAATGCCATTTGCAGCACCGTAGATGAGTCTAGAAGTAATCACGTGACTTGTAGTAAGTCAGAAAGTGGAAGACACATATCATATCATATCACTTATAGGTGTTACCTAAAAATGGATCCCAGGGCAGATATTTCCACGGAGAAGGGCAATCACAGATTCATTAAACAGACTTATGGTTCACCAATGGAAAGGTGTGAGGATTGGTTTCATTACGATATCGGGGTTAACAGACATATACAAACACAGGTGACATATATAATCACCAAAGACCTACAGAATACCAAGAGAGGACTACTCAACATTCTGTCATAACGTACATGGGAAAAGGATCCCAGGAAGAACAGTCATCTGTATATGTGTAAAAGAACCACATCTTCCACACCTACAACAAGCCAAACATTGTAATCAAACTTGCTGTAATAAAAAATAAAAAATTAAATTAAAAACACGAACAAGAAGTAGTGAGACAAACTTGAGGGTCTTTCTCCTGACACATTCCATTCTAAACTCCAATCTAGAACACCACTTCCACTGAGGCTCTCTTGCCCTAGTAACCAGATTTGGTAAGGGTGAACTGCTGCCACCTTGTGGCCGTTTCACACAACAGCAGCTTTAATCCCAACGCTAATGGTCAGTTGATATTCAAAATCATTGCAGGCCTGTAAATGACACCTGCCCTGAAAACAAATCCTGGGGTCACATATCGACCTAAATATTCAAAGGACGTCCATATTTCAAAACGACCGTTTCAAAAGGCATATTTTACGCACATTAGTGTTCTGCTTCTTTTCCTTTCTTTCCTTTTTTTGTTAAAAAAAGCGGGAATGGAAAAAAGCATCCCTCAGAATGGGCGAAAATCGTTGCAGACGAATCAATGGACAGAGGTTTAATCTCCAATATATATAAACAGCTCATGCAGCTTAATATTAAAAAAACAAACAACCCAAAAAAATGGGCAGAAGATCTAAAGAGACGTTTCTTCAAAGGAGACACAGAGATGGCTAAGACGCACATGAAAAGCTGCTCAACAGCACTAATTATTAGAGAAATAAAATCAAAACTACAATGAGGTTTCACCTCACACCTGTAAGAATCGGCATCATCAGAAAATCTACAAACAACCAATTCTGGGGAGGGTGTGGACAAAAGGAGCCCTCTTCCACAATTGGTGGGAATGTAAATTGATACAGTCACTATGGAGAACAGTATGGAGTTTCCTTAAAAAAACTAAAAATAGAATTACCATCTGATCCAGCAATCCCACTTCTGGGCATATACCCAGAGAAAACCGTAAATCAAAAAGGCACATTCACCACAATGTTCATTGCAGCACTATTTACAATAGCCAGGTAATGGAAGCAACCTAAATGCGCACAGACAGATGAATGGATAAAGATGTGGTACATATATGAAATGGAATATTACTCGGCCATAAAAAGGAATGAAACTGGGTCATTTGTAGAGACATCGATGGATCGAGAGACTGTCATACAGAATGAAGTAAGTCAGAAAGAGGAAAACAAATATTGTATATTAATGCATATATGTGGAGCCTAAAAATGGTACAGATGAACTGGTTTGCAGGGAAGAAATAGAGACACAGAGGTAGAGAACAAACGTATGGACACCAAGTGTGGGAAGCCATGGGGTGGTGGTGGTGGGATGAGTTGGGAGTTTGGGATTGACCTGTGTACATGTATATGCATAAAATACATAACTAATAATAATGTGCTGTATAAAAAAAATAAATAAAATTAAATTTCAAAATTTTAAAAAATAAAATTTAAAAATAAAACAGAAAAAAGTTCTTCCCGTCACACAGATGTATTTATAGGAATGAATTATTTCCATGCTTATATCTATAAATACATAAAAGAGGAATAAAATCTAACTTGAACCATACAAGAAAAAAAAACCTGAACCCACGAGTTATACAGAGGAAAACCCTATCAGGGCACTTGCTCCAGTGGTAAACAATTATGAAATTGGTCAGAGGTGGGGAAGCATCTCCCATACAGCCATCAACCCACCCCCCACGCAAGGAGCGACCTCATTGCAAAGTTTGGGGACCGTGCCGAGGCATCTGTGAGTAAACGTGAGCTGAGCCCCTGGCCAGCTGCTGCTGAACTGTTCCCACCCTTTCCAGGTAAAACACCTGAATATGTACAAGGGCTTGAAAGCCTAGAGGAAGGACCGTGGAGCCACACCAGCGACAGCACGCAGGCCAACTTGGTGCCTGCAGGCCAGCCAGGGTGGTCCTGTCCCCGGGCGCTCTTCCAGAAGCTTTCCATTGCCCTGCCTGAGATACCCCTCCTGTCCCGGCCCCCACTGCTTTTTTCCTTCCTCACCTCTGTCCGGAGAGAAATTCCAGCAGAAGGTATGGGTGACACAACCTCTTCTTTGCAGGCGGCAGCCTGGCAACTCCTGCAGAAAGGCCAGCAGAACCCCACTCACACCGGGCCACCAACAAAGCTGTGGCCCCTCACTCCCTCCCACCAGCACAGCCCCGAGACTGCTGACGGGGCAGAGAATATGGAGTCAGGCACAGCTTCAGGGGCTATTGCTGCCTGGAGCGCTGTTTATATTGACCTCAATGAGGCACACCTGGGGAGGGCGGGCTGGCAGGGTAAGGCTGCCCAGGTCAGCTAATCCACAACCCTCAGGCAATCACATTGTTGAAAATGGACCCCGCTAAAGCAGAAGAGAAGCCAAGGGAAAAAGGGCCACAATGCCATTTGCAGCACCGTAGATGAGTCTAGAAGTAATCACGTGACTTGTAGTAAGTCAGAAAGTGGAAGACACATATCATATCATATCACTTATAGGTGTTACCTAAAAATGGATCCCAGGGCAGATATTTCCACGGAGAAGGGCAATCACAGATTCATTAAACAGACTTATGGTTCACCAATGGAAAGGTGTGAGGATTGGTTTCATTACGATATCGGGGTTAACAGACATATACAAACACAGGTGACATATATAATCACCAAAGACCTACAGAATACCAAGAGAGGACTACTCAACATTCTGTCATAACGTACATGGGAAAAGGATCCCAGGAAGAACAGTCATCTGTATATGTGTAAAAGAACCACATCTTCCACACCTACAACAAGCCAAACATTGTAATCAAACTTGCTGTAATAAAAAATAAAAAATTAAATTAAAAACACGAACAAGAAGTAGTGAGACAAACTTGAGGGTCTTTCTCCTGACACATTCCATTCTAAACTCCAATCTAGAACACCACTTCCACTGAGGCTCTCTTGCCCTAGTAACCAGATTTGGTAAGGGTGAACTGCTGCCACCTTGTGGCCGTTTCACACAACAGCAGCTTTAATCCCAACGCTAATGGTCAGTTGATATTCAAAATCATTGCAGGCCTGTAAATGACACCTGCCCTGAAAACAAATCCTGGGGTCACATATCGACCTAAATATTCAAAGGACGTCCATATTTCAAAACGACCGTTTCAAAAGGCATATTTTACGCACATTAGTGTTCTGCTTCTTTTCCTTTCTTTCCTTTTTTTGTTAAAAAAAGCGGGAATGGAAAAAAGCATCCCTCAGAATGGGCGAAAATCGTTGCAGACGAATCAATGGACAGAGGTTTAATCTCCAATATATATAAACAGCTCATGCAGCTTAATATTAAAAAAACAAACAACCCAAAAAAATGGGCAGAAGATCTAAAGAGACGTTTCTTCAAAGGAGACACAGAGATGGCTAAGACGCACATGAAAAGCTGCTCAACAGCACTAATTATTAGAGAAATAAAATCAAAACTACAATGAGGTTTCACCTCACACCTGTAAGAATCGGCATCATCAGAAAATCTACAAACAACCAATTCTGGGGAGGGTGTGGACAAAAGGAGCCCTCTTCCACAATTGGTGGGAATGTAAATTGACACAGTCACTATGGAGAACAGTATGGAGTTTCCTTAAAAAAACTAAAAATAGAATTACCATCTGATCCAGCAATCCCACTTCTGGGCATATACCCAGAGAAAACCGTAAATCAAAAAGGCACATTCACCACAATGTTCATTGCAGCACTATTTACAATAGCCAGGTAATGGAAGCAACCTAAATGCCCACAGACAGATGAATGGATAAAGATGTGGTACATATATGAAATGGAATATTACTCGGCCATAAAAAGGAATGAAACTGGGTCATTTGTAGAGACATCGATGGATCGAGAGACTGTCATACAGAATGAAGTAAGTCAGAAAGAGGAAAACAAATATTGTATATTAATGCATATATGTGGAGCCTAAAAATGGTACAGATGAACTGGTTTGCAGGGAAGAAATAGAGACACAGAGGTAGAGAACAAACGTATGGACACCAAGTGTGGGAAGCCATGGGGTGGTGGTGGTGGGATGAGTTGGGAGTTTGGGATTGACCTGTGTACATGTATATGCATAAAATACATAACTAATAATAATGTGCTGTATAAAAAAAATAAATAAAATTAAATTTCAAAATTTTAAAAAATAAAATTTAAAAATAAAACAGAAAAAAGTTCTTCCCGTCACACAGATGTATTTATAGGAATGAATTATTTCCATGCTTATATCTATAAATACATAAAAGAGGAATAAAATCTAACTTGAACCATACAAGAAAAAAAAACCTGAACCCACGAGTTATACAGAGGAAAACCCTATCAGGGCACTTGCTCCAGTGGTAAACAATTATGAAATTGGTCAGAGGTGGGGAAGCATCTCCCATACAGCCATCAACCCACCCCCCACGCAAGGAGCGACCTCATTGCAAAGTTTGGGGACCGTGCCGAGGCATCTGTGAGTAAACGTGAGCTGAGCCCCTGGCCAGCTGCTGCTGAACTGTTCCCACCCTTTCCAGGTAAAACACCTGAATATGTACAAGGGCTTGAAAGCCTAGAGGAAGGACCGTGGAGCCACACCAGCGACAGCACGCAGGCCAACTTGGTGCCTGCAGGCCAGCCAGGGTGGTCCTGTCCCCGGGCGCTCTTCCAGAAGCTTTCCATTGCCCTGCCTGAGATACCCCTCCTGTCCCGGCCCCCACTGCTTTTTTCCTTCCTCACCTCTGTCCGGAGAGAAATTCCAGCAGAAGGTATGGGTGACACAACCTCTTCTTTGCAGGCGGCAGCCTGGCAACTCCTGCAGAAAGGCCAGCAGAACCCCACTCACACCGGGCCACCAACAAAGCTGTGGCCCCTCACTCCCTCCCACCAGCACAGCCCCGAGACTGCTGACGGGGCAGAGAATATGGAGTCAGGCACAGCTTCAGGGGCTATTGCTGCCTGGAGCGCTGTTTATATTGACCTCAATGAGGCACACCTGGGGAGGGCGGGCTGGCAGGGTAAGGCTGCCCAGGTCAGCTAATCCACAACCCTCAGGCAATCACATTGTTGAAAATGGACCCCGCTAAAGCAGAAGAGAAGCCAAGGGAAAAAGGGCCACAATGCCATTTGCAGCACCGTAGATGAGTCTAGAAGTAATCACGTGACTTGTAGTAAGTCAGAAAGTGGAAGACACATATCATATCATATCACTTATAGGTGTTACCTAAAAATGGATCCCAGGGCAGATATTTCCACGGAGAAGGGCAATCACAGATTCATTAAACAGACTTATGGTTCACCAATGGAAAGGTGTGAGGATTGGTTTCATTACGATATCGGGGTTAACAGACATATACAAACACAGGTGACATATATAATCACCAAAGACCTACAGAATACCAAGAGAGGACTACTCAACATTCTGTCATAACGTACATGGGAAAAGGATCCCAGGAAGAACAGTCATCTGTATATGTGTAAAAGAACCACATCTTCCACACCTACAACAAGCCAAACATTGTAATCAAACTTGCTGTAATAAAAAATAAAAAATTAAATTAAAAACACGAACAAGAAGTAGTGAGACAAACGTGAGGGTCTTTCTCCTGACACATTCCATTCTAAACTCCAATCTAGAACACCACTTCCACTGAGGCTCTCTTGCCCTAGTAACCAGATTTGGTAAGGGTGAACTGCTGCCACCTTGTGGCCGTTTCACACAACAGCAGCTTTAATCCCAACGCTAATGGTCAGTTGATATTCAAAATCATTGCAGGCCTGTAAATGACACCTGCCCTGAAAACAAATCCTGGGGTCACATATCGACCAAAAAATTCAAAGGACGTCCAAATGTCAAAACGACCGTTTCAAAAGGCATATTTTACGCACATTAGTGTTCTGCTTCTTTTCCTTTCTTTCCTTTCTTGTTAAAAAACACGGGAATGGAAAAAGGCATCCCTCTGAATGGGCGAAAATCGTTGCAGACGAATCAATGGACAGAGGTTTAATCTCCAATATATATAAACAGCTCATGCAGCTTAATATTAAAAAAACAAACAACCCAAAAAAAATGGGCAGAAGATCTAAAGAGACGTTTCTTCAAAGGAGACACAGAGATGGCCAAGACGCACATGAAAAGCTGCTCAACAGCACTAATTATCAGAGAAATGCAAATCAAAACTACAATGAGATTTCACCTCACACCTGTTAGAATCGGCATCATCAGAAAATCTACAAACAACCAATTCTGGGGAGGGTGTGGACAAAAGGAGCCCTCTTCCACGATTGGTGGGAATGTAAATTGATACAGTCACTATGGAGAACAGTATGGAGTTTCCTTAAAAAAACTAGAAATAGAATTACCATCTGATCCAGCAATCCCACTTCTGGGCATATACCCAGAGAAAACCGTAAATCAAAAATGCACATTCACCACAATGTTCATTGCAGCACTATTTACAATAGCCAGGTAATGGAAGCAACCTAAATGCGCACAGACAGATGAATGGATAAAGATGTGGTACATATATGAAATGGAATATTACTCGGCCATAAAAAGGAATGAAACTGGGTCATTTGTAGAGACATCGATGGATCGAGAGACTGTCATACAGAATGAAGTAAGTCAGAAAGAGGAAAACAAATATTGTATATTAATGCATATATGTGGAGCCTAAAAATGGTACAGATGAACTGGTTTGCAGGGAAGAAATAGAGACACAGAGGTAGAGAACAAACGTATGGACACCAAGTGTGGGAAGCCATGGGGTGGTGGTGGTGGGATGAGTTGGGAGTTTGGGATTGACCTGTGTACATGTATATGCATAAAATACATAACTAATAATAATGTGCTGTATAAAAAAAATAAATAAAATTAAATTTCAAAATTTTAAAAAATAAAATTTAAAAATAAAACAGAAAAAAGTTCTTCCCGTCACACAGATGTATTTATAGGAATGAATTATTTCCATGCTTATATCTATAAATACATAAAAGAGGAATAAAATCTAACTTGAACCATACAAGAAAAAAAAACCTGAACCCACGAGTTATACAGAGGAAAACCCTATCAGGGCACTTGCTCCAGTGGTAAACAATTATGAAATTGGTCAGAGGTGGGGAAGCATCTCCCATACAGCCATCAACCCACCCCCCACGCAAGGAGCGACCTCATTGCAAAGTTTGGGGACCGTGCCGAGGCATCTGTGAGTAAACGTGAGCTGAGCCCCTGGCCAGCTGCTGCTGAACTGTTCCCACCCTTTCCAGGTAAAACACCTGAATATGTACAAGGGCTTGAAAGCCTAGAGGAAGGACCGTGGAGCCACACCAGCGACAGCACGCAGGCCAACTTGGTGCCTGCAGGCCAGCCAGGGTGGTCCTGTCCCCGGGCGCTCTTCCAGAAGCTTTCCATTGCCCTGCCTGAGATACCCCTCCTGTCCCGGCCCCCACTGCTTTTTTCCTTCCTCACCTCTGTCCGGAGAGAAATTCCAGCAGAAGGTATGGGTGACACAACCTCTTCTTTGCAGGCGGCAGCCTGGCAACTCCTGCAGAAAGGCCAGCAGAACCCCACTCACACCGGGCCACCAACAAAGCTGTGGCCCCTCACTCCCTCCCACCAGCACAGCCCCGAGACTGCTGACGGGGCAGAGAATATGGAGTCAGGCACAGCTTCAGGGGCTATTGCTGCCTGGAGCGCTGTTTATATTGACCTCAATGAGGCACACCTGGGGAGGGCGGGCTGGCAGGGTAAGGCTGCCCAGGTCAGCTAATCCACAACCCTCAGGGAATCACATTGTTGAAAATGGACCCCGCTAAGGCAGAAGAGAAGCCAAGGGAAAAAAGGACACAATGCCATTTGCAGCACCGTAGATGAGTCTAGAAGTAATCACGTGACTTGTAGTAAGCAGAAAGTGGAAGACACATATCATATCATATCACTTATAGGTGTTACCTAAAAATGGATCCCAGGGCAGATATTTCCACGGAGAAGGGCAATCACAGATTCATTAAACAAACTTATGGTTCACCAATGGAAAGTTGTGAGAATTGGTTTCATTACGATATCAGGGTTAACAGACATATACAAACACAGGTGACATATATAATCACCAAAGACCTACAGAATACCAAGAGAGGACTACTCAACATTCTGTCATAACGTACATGGGAAAAGGGTCCCAGGAAGAACAGACATGTCTATATGTGTAAAAGAACCACATCTTCCACACCTACAACAAGCCAAACATTGTAATCAAACTTGCTGTAATAAAAAATAAAAAAATAAATTAAAAACACGAACAAGAAGTAGTGAGACAAACGTGAGGGGCTTTCTCCTGGCACATTCCATTCTAAACTCCAATCTAGAACACCACTTCCACTGAGGCTCTCTTGCCCTAGTAACCAGATTTGGTAAGGGTGAACTGCTGCCACCTTGTGGCCGTTTCACACAACAGCAGCTTTAATCCCAACGCTAATGGTCAGTTGATATTCAAAATCATTGCAGGCCTGTAAATGACACCTGCCCTGAAAACAAATCCTGGGGTCACATATCGACCTAAATATTCAAAGGACGTCCATATTTCAAAACGACCGTTTCAAAAGGCATATTTTACGCACATTAGTGTTCTGCTTCTTTTCCTTTCTTTCCTTTTTTTGTTAAAAAAAGCGGGAATGGAAAAAAGCATCCCTCAGAATGGGCGAAAATCGTTGCAGACGAATCAATGGACAGAGGTTTAATCTCCAATATATATAAACAGCTCATGCAGCTTAATATTAAAAAAACAAACAACCCAAAAAAATGGGCAGAAGATCTAAAGAGACGTTTCTTCAAAGGAGACACAGAGATGGCTAAGACGCACATGAAAAGCTGCTCAACAGCACTAATTATTAGAGAAATAAAATCAAAACTACAATGAGGTTTCACCTCACACCTGTAAGAATCGGCATCATCAGAAAATCTACAAACAACCAATTCTGGGGAGGGTGTGGACAAAAGGAGCCCTCTTCCACAATTGGTGGGAATGTAAATTGATACAGTCACTATGGAGAACAGTATGGAGTTTCCTTAAAAAAACTAAAAATAGAATTACCATCTGATCCAGCAATCCCACTTCTGGGCATATACCCAGAGAAAACCGTAAATCAAAAAGGCACATTCACCACAATGTTCATTGCAGCACTATTTACAATAGCCAGGTAATGGAAGCAACCTAAATGCCCACAGACAGATGAATGGATAAAGATGTGGTACATATATGAAATGGAATATTACTCGGCCATAAAAAGGAATGAAACTGGGTCATTTGTAGAGACATCGATGGATCGAGAGACTGTCATACAGAATGAAGTAAGTCAGAAAGAGGAAAACAAATATTGTATATTAATGCATATATGTGGAGCCTAAAAATGGTACAGATGAACTGGTTTGCAGGGAAGAAATAGAGACACAGAGGTAGAGAACAAACGTATGGACACCAAGTGTGGGAAGCCATGGGGTGGTGGTGGTGGGATGAGTTGGGAGTTTGGGATTGACCTGTGTACATGTATATGCATAAAATACATAACTAATAATAATGTGCTGTATAAAAAAAATAAATAAAATTAAATTTCAAAATTTTAAAAAATAAAATTTAAAAATAAAACAGAAAAAAGTTCTTCCCGTCACACAGATGTATTTATAGGAATGAATTATTTCCATGCTTATATCTATAAATACATAAAAGAGGAATAAAATCTAACTTGAACCATAAAAGAAAAAAAAACCTGAACCCACGAGTTATACAGAGGAAAACCCTATCAGGGCACTTGCTCCAGTGGTAAACAATTATGAAATTGGTCAGAGGTGGGGAAGCATCTCCCATACAGCCATCAACCCACCCCCCACGCAAGGAGCGACCTCATTGCAAAGTTTGGGGACCGTGCCGAGGCATCTGTGAGTAAACGTGAGCTGAGCCCCTGGCCAGCTGCTGCTGAACTGTTCCCACCCTTTCCAGGTAAAACACCTGAATATGTACAAGGGCTTGAAAGCCTAGAGGAAGGACCGTGGAGCCACACCAGCGACAGCACGCAGGCCAACTTGGTGCCTGCAGGCCAGCCAGGGTGGTCCTGTCCCCGGGCGCTCTTCCAGAAGCTTTCCATTGCCCTGCCTGAGATACCCCTCCTGTCCCGGCCCCCACTGCTTTTTTCCTTCCTCACCTCTGTCCGGAGAGAAATTCCAGCAGAAGGTATGGGTGACACAACCTCTTCTTTGCAGGCGGCAGCCTGGCAACTCCTGCAGAAAGGCCAGCAGAACCCCACTCACACCGGGCCACCAACAAAGCTGTGGCCCCTCACTCCCTCCCACCAGCACAGCCCCGAGACTGCTGACGGGGCAGAGAATATGGAGTCAGGCACAGCTTCAGGGGCTATTGCTGCCTGGAGCGCTGTTTATATTGACCTCAATGAGGCACACCTGGGGAGGGCGGGCTGGCAGGGTAAGGCTGCCCAGGTCAGCTAATCCACAACCCTCAGGCAATCACATTGTTGAAAATGGACCCCGCTAAAGCAGAAGAGAAGCCAAGGGAAAAAGGGCCACAATGCCATTTGCAGCACCGTAGATGAGTCTAGAAGTAATCACGTGACTTGTAGTAAGTCAGAAAGTGGAAGACACATATCATATCATATCACTTATAGGTGTTACCTAAAAATGGATCCCAGGGCAGATATTTCCACGGAGAAGGGCAATCACAGATTCATTAAACAGACTTATGGTTCACCAATGGAAAGGTGTGAGGATTGGTTTCATTACGATATCGGGGTTAACAGACATATACAAACACAGGTGACATATATAATCACCAAAGACCTACAGAATACCAAGAGAGGACTACTCAACATTCTGTCATAACGTACATGGGAAAAGGATCCCAGGAAGAACAGTCATCTGTATATGTGTAAAAGAACCACATCTTCCACACCTACAACAAGCCAAACATTGTAATCAAACTTGCTGTAATAAAAAATAAAAAATTAAATTAAAAACACGAACAAGAAGTAGTGAGACAAACTTGAGGGTCTTTCTCCTGACACATTCCATTCTAAACTCCAATCTAGAACACCACTTCCACTGAGGCTCTCTTGCCCTAGTAACCAGATTTGGTAAGGGTGAACTGCTGCCACCTTGTGGCCGTTTCACACAACAGCAGCTTTAATCCCAACGCTAATGGTCAGTTGATATTCAAAATCATTGCAGGCCTGTAAATCACAACTGCCCTGAAAACAAATCCTGGGGTCACATATCGACCAAAAAATTCAAAGGACGTCCATATGTCAAAACGACCGTTTCAAAAGGCATATTTTAGGCACATTAGTGTTCTGCTTCTTTTTCTTTCTTTCCTTTCTTGTTAAAAAACACGGGAATGGAAAAAGGCATCCCTCTGAATGGGCGAAAATCGTTGCAGACGAATCAATGGACAGAGGTTTAATCTCCAATATATATAAACAGCTCATGCAGCTTAATATTAAAAAAACAAACAACCCAATACAAAAATGGGCAGAAGATCTAAAGAGACGTTTCTTCAAAGGAGACACAGAGATGGCCAAGACGCACATGAAAAGCTGCTCAACAGCACTAATTATCAGAGAAATGCAAATCAAAACTACAATGAGATTTCACCTCACACCTGTTAGAATCGGCATCATCTGAAAATCTACAAACAACCAATTCTGGGGAGGGTGTGGACAAAAGGAGCCCTCTTCCACGATTGGTGGGAATGTAAATTGATACAGTCACTATGGAGAACAGTATGGAGTTTCCTTAAAAAAACTAGAAATAGAATTACCATCTGATCCAGCAATCCCACTTCTGGGCATATACCCAGAGAAAACCGTAAATCAAAAAGGCACATTCACCACAATGTTCATTGCAGCACTATTTACAATAGCCAGGTAATGGAAGCAACCTAAATGCGCACAGACAGATGAATGGATAAAGATGTGGTACATATATGAAATGGAATATTACTCGGCCATAAAAAGGAATGAAACTGGGTCATTTGTAGAGACATCGATGGATCGAGAGACTGTCATACAGAATGAAGTAAGTCAGAAAGAGGAAAACAAATATTGTATATTAATGCATATATGTGGAGCCTAAAAATGGTACAGATGAACTGGTTTGCAGGGAAGAAATAGAGACACAGAGGTAGAGAACAAACGTATGGACACCAAGTGTGGGAAGCCATGGGGTGGTGGTGGTGGGATGAGTTGGGAGTTTGGGATTGACCTGTGTACATGTATATGCATAAAATACATAACTAATAATAATGTGCTGTATAAAAAAAATAAATAAAATTAAATTTCAAAATTTTAAAAAATAAAATTTAAAAATAAAACAGAAAAAAGTTCTTCCCGTCACACGGATGTATTTATAGGAATGAATTATTTCCATGCTTATATCTATAAATACATAAAAGAGGAATAAAATCTAACTTGAACCATACAAGAAAAAAAAACCTGAACCCACGAGTTATACAGAGGAAAACCCTATCAGGGCACTTGCTCCAGTGGTAAACAATTCTGAAATTGGTCAGAGGTGGGGAAGCATCTCCCATACAGCCATCAACCCAAGCCCCACGCAAGGAGCGACCTCATTGCAAAGTTTGGGGACCGTGCCGAGGCATCTGTGAGTAAACGTGAGCTGAGCCCCTGGCCAGCTGCTGCTGAACTGTTCCCACCCTTTCCAGGTAAAACACCTGAATATGTACAAGGGCTTGAAAGCCTAGAGGAAGGACCGTGGAGCCACACCAGCGACAGCACGCAGGCCAACTTGGTGCCTGCAGGCCAGCCAGGGTGGTCCTGGCCCTGGGCGCTCTTCCAGAAGCTTTCCATTGCCCTGCCTGAGATACCCCTCCTGTCCCGGCCCCCACTGCTTTTTTCCTTCCTCACCTCTGTCCGGAGAGAAATTCCAGCGGAAGGCATGTGTGACACAACCTCTTCTTTACTGGCGGCAGCCTGGCAACTCCTGCAGAAAGGCCAGCAGAACCCCACTCACACCAGGCCACCCACAAAGCTGTGGCCCCTCACCCCCTTCCACCAACACAGCCCCGAGACTGCTGATGGGGCAGAGAATATGGAGTCAGGCACAGCTTCAAGGGCTATTGCTGCCTGGAGCGCTGTTTATATTGACCTCAACGAGGCACACCTGGGGAGGGCGGGCCGGCAGGGTAAGGCTGCCCAGGTCAGCTAATCCACAACCCTCAGGGAATCACATTGTTGAAAATGGACCCCGCTAAGGCAGAAGAGAAGCCAAGGGAAAAAAGGACACAATGCCATTTGCAGCACCGTAGATGAGTCTAGAAGTAATCACGTGACTTGTAGTAAGCAGAAAGTGGAAGACACATATCATATCATATCACTTATAGGTGTTACCTAAAAATGGATCCCAGGGCAGATATTTCCACGGAGAAGGGCAATCACAGATTCATTAAACAAACTTATGGTTCACCAATGGAAAGTTGTGAGAATTGGTTTCATTACGATACCGGGTTAACAGACATATACAAACACAGGTGACATATATAATCACCAAAGACCTACAGAATACCAAGAGAGGACTACTCAACATTCTGTCATAACGTACATGGGAAAAGGGTCCCAGGAAGGACAGACATGTCTATATGTGTAAAAGAACCACATCTTCCACACCTACAACAAGCCAAACATTGTAATCAAACTTGCTGTAATAAAAAATAAAAAAATAAATTAAAAACACGAACAAGAAGTAGTGAGACAAACGTGAGGGGCTTTCTCCTGGCACATTCCATTCTAAACTCCAATCTAGAACACCACTTCCACTGAGGCTCTCTTGCCCTAGTAACCAGATTTGGTAAGGGTGAACTGCTGCCACCTTGTGGCCGTTTCACACAACAGCAGCTTTAATCCCAACGCTAATGGTCAGTTGATATTCAAAATCATTGCAGGCCTGTAAATGACACCTGCCCTGAAAACAAATCCTGGGGTCACATATCGACCTAAATATTCAAAGGACGTCCATATTTCAAAACGACCGTTTCAAAAGGCATATTTTACGCACATTAGTGTTCTGCTTCTTTTCCTTTCTTTCCTTTTTTTTGTTAAAAAAAGCGGGAATGGAAAAAAGCATCCCTCAGAATGGGCGAAAATCGTTGCAGACGAATCAATGGACAGAGGTTTAATCTCCAATATATATAAACAGCTCATGCAGCTTAATATTAAAAAAACAAACAACCCAAAAAAATGGGCAGAAGATCTAAAGAGACGTTTCTTCAAAGGAGACACAGAGATGGCTAAGACGCACATGAAAAGCTGCTCAACAGCACTAATTATTAGAGAAATAAAATCAAAACTACAATGAGGTTTCACCTCACACCTGTAAGAATCGGCATCATCAGAAAATCTACAAACAACCAATTCTGGGGAGGGTGTGGACAAAAGGAGCCCTCTTCCACAATTGGTGGGAATGTAAATTGATACAGTCACTATGGAGAACAGTATGGAGTTTCCTTAAAAAAACTAAAAATAGAATTACCATCTGATCCAGCAATCCCACTTCTGGGCATATACCCAGAGAAAACCGTAAATCAAAAAGGCACATTCACCACAATGTTCATTGCAGCACTATTTACAATAGCCAGGTAATGGAAGCAACCTAAATGCCCACAGACAGATGAATGGATAAAGATGTGGTACATATATGAAATGGAATATTACTCGGCCATAAAAAGGAATGAAACTGGGTCATTTGTAGAGACATCGATGGATCGAGAGACTGTCATACAGAATGAAGTAAGTCAGAAAGAGGAAAACAAATATTGTATATTAATGCATATATGTGGAGCCTAAAAATGGTACAGATGAACTGGTTTGCAGGGAAGAAATAGAGACACAGAGGTAGAGAACAAACGTATGGACACCAAGTGTGGGAAGCCATGGGGTGGTGGTGGTGGGATGAGTTGGGAGTTTGGGATTGACCTGTGTACATGTATATGCATAAAATACATAACTAATAATAATGTGCTGTATAAAAAAAATAAATAAAATTAAATTTCAAAATTTTAAAAAATAAAATTTAAAAATAAAACAGAAAAAAGTTCTTCCCGTCACACAGATGTATTTATAGGAATGAATTATTTCCATGCTTATATCTATAAATAAATAAAAGAGGAATAAAATCTAACTTGAACCATAAAAGAAAAAAAAACCTGAACCCACGAGTTATACAGAGGAAAACCCTATCAGGGCACTTGCGCCAGTGGTAAACAATTATGAAATTGGTCAGAGGTGGGGAAGCATCTCCCATACAGCCATCAACCCACCCCCCACGCAAGGAGCGACCTCATTGCAAAGTTTGGGGACCGTGCCGAGGCATCTGTGAGTAAACGTGAGCTGAGCCCCTGGCCAGCTGCTGCTGAACTGTTCCCACCCTTTCCAGGTAAAACACCTGAATATGTACAAGGGCTTGAAAGCCTAGAGGAAGGACCGTGGAGCCACACCAGCGACAGCACGCAGGCCAACTTGGTGCCTGCAGGCCAGCCAGGGTGGTCCTGGCCCTGGGCGCTCTTCCAGAAGCTTTCCATTGCCCTGCCTGAGATACCCCTCCTGTCCCGGCCCCCACTGCTTTTTTCCTTCCTCACCTCTGTCCGGAGAGAAATTCCAGCGGAAGGCATGTGTGACACAACCTCTTCTTTACTGGCGGCAGCCTGGCAACTCCTGCAGAAAGGCCAGCAGAACCCCACTCACACCAGGCCACCCACAAAGCTGTGGCCCCTCACCCCCTTCCACCAACACAGCCCCGAGACTGCTGATGGGGCAGAGAATATGGAGTCAGGCACAGCTTCAAGGGCTATTGCTGCCTGGAGCGCTGTTTATATTGACCTCAACGAGGCACACCTGGGGAGGGCGGGCCGGCAGGGTAAGGCTGCCCAGGTCAGCTAATCCACAACCCTCAGGGAATCACATTGTTGAAAATGGACCCCGCTAAGGCAGAAGAGAAGCCAAGGGAAAAAAGGACACAATGCCATTTGCAGCACCGTAGATGAGTCTAGAAGTAATCACGTGACTTGTAGTAAGCAGAAAGTGGAAGACACATATCATATCATATCACTTATAGGTGTTACCTAAAAATGGATCCCAGGGCAGATATTTCCACGGAGAAGGGCAATCACAGATTCATTAAACAAACTTATGGTTCACCAATGGAAAGTTGTGAGAATTGGTTTCATTACGATACCGGGTTAACAGACATATACAAACACAGGTGACATATATAATCACCAAAGACCTACAGAATACCAAGAGAGGACTACTCAACATTCTGTCATAACGTACATGGGAAAAGGGTCCCAGGAAGGACAGACATGTCTATATGTGTAAAAGAACCACATCTTCCACACCTACAACAAGCCAAACATTGTAATCAAACTTGCTGTAATAAAAAATAAAAAAATAAATTAAAAACACGAACAAGAAGTAGTGAGACAAACGTGAGGGGCTTTCTCCTGGCACATTCCATTCTAAACTCCAATCTAGAACACCACTTCCACTGAGGCTCTCTTGCCCTAGTAACCAGATTTGGTAAGGGTGAACTGCTGCCACCTTGTGGCCGTTTCACACAACAGCAGCTTTAATCCCAACGCTAATGGTCAGTTGATATTCAAAATCATTGCAGGCCTGTAAATGACACCTGCCCTGAAAACAAATCCTGGGGTCACATATCGACCTAAATATTCAAAGGACGTCCATATTTCAAAACGACCGTTTCAAAAGGCATATTTTACGCACATTAGTGTTCTGCTTCTTTTCCTTTCTTTCCTTTTTTTTGTTAAAAAAAGCGGGAATGGAAAAAAGCATCCCTCAGAATGGGCGAAAATCGTTGCAGACGAATCAATGGACAGAGGTTTAATCTCCAATATATATAAACAGCTCATGCAGCTTAATATTAAAAAAACAAACAACCCAAAAAAATGGGCAGAAGATCTAAAGAGACGTTTCTTCAAAGGAGACACAGAGATGGCTAAGACGCACATGAAAAGCTGCTCAACAGCACTAATTATTAGAGAAATAAAATCAAAACTACAATGAGGTTTCACCTCACACCTGTAAGAATCGGCATCATCAGAAAATCTACAAACAACCAATTCTGGGGAGGGTGTGGACAAAAGGAGCCCTCTTCCACAATTGGTGGGAATGTAAATTGATACAGTCACTATGGAGAACAGTATGGAGTTTCCTTAAAAAAACTAAAAATAGAATTACCATCTGATCCAGCAATCCCACTTCTGGGCATATACCCAGAGAAAACCGTAAATCAAAAAGGCACATTCACCACAATGTTCATTGCAGCACTATTTACAATAGCCAGGTAATGGAAGCAACCTAAATGCCCACAGACAGATGAATGGATAAAGATGTGGTACATATATGAAATGGAATATTACTCGGCCATAAAAAGGAATGAAACTGGGTCATTTGTAGAGACATCGATGGATCGAGAGACTGTCATACAGAATGAAGTAAGTCAGAAAGAGGAAAACAAATATTGTATATTAATGCATATATGTGGAGCCTAAAAATGGTACAGATGAACTGGTTTGCAGGGAAGAAATAGAGACACAGAGGTAGAGAACAAACGTATGGACACCAAGTGTGGGAAGCCATGGGGTGGTGGTGGTGGGATGAGTTGGGAGTTTGGGATTGACCTGTGTACATGTATATGCATAAAATACATAACTAATAATAATGTGCTGTATAAAAAAAATAAATAAAATTAAATTTCAAAATTTTAAAAAATAAAATTTAAAAATAAAACAGAAAAAAGTTCTTCCCGTCACACAGATGTATTTATAGGAATGAATTATTTCCATGCTTATATCTATAAATAAATAAAAGAGGAATAAAATCTAACTTGAACCATAAAAGAAAAAAAAACCTGAACCCACGAGTTATACAGAGGAAAACCCTATCAGGGCACTTGCGCCAGTGGTAAACAATTATGAAATTGGTCAGAGGTGGGGAAGCATCTCCCATACAGCCATCAACCCACCCCCCACGCAAGGAGCGACCTCATTGCAAAGTTTGGGGACCGTGCCGAGGCATCTGTGAGTAAACGTGAGCTGAGCCCCTGGCCAGCTGCTGCTGAACTGTTCCCACCCTTTCCAGGTAAAACACCTGAATATGTACAAGGGCTTGAAAGCCTAGAGGAAGGACCGTGGAGCCACACCAGCGACAGCACGCAGGCCAACTTGGTGCCTGCAGGCCAGCCAGGGTGGTCCTGGCCCTGGGCGCTCTTCCAGAAGCTTTCCATTGCCCTGCCTGAGATACCCCTCCTGTCCCGGCCCCCACTGCTTTTTTCCTTCCTCACCTCTGTCCGGAGAGAAATTCCAGCGGAAGGCATGTGTGACACAACCTCTTCTTTACTGGCGGCAGCCTGGCAACTCCTGCAGAAAGGCCAGCAGAACCCCACTCACACCAGGCCACCCACAAAGCTGTGGCCCCTCACCCCCTTCCACCAACACAGCCCCGAGACTGCTGATGGGGCAGAGAATATGGAGTCAGGCACAGCTTCAAGGGCTATTGCTGCCTGGAGCGCTGTTTATATTGACCTCAACGAGGCACACCTGGGGAGGGCGGGCCGGCAGGGTAAGGCTGCCCAGGTCAGCTAATCCACAACCCTCAGGGAATCACATTGTTGAAAATGGACCCCGCTAAGGCAGAAGAGAAGCCAAGGGAAAAAAGGACACAATGCCATTTGCAGCACCGTAGATGAGTCTAGAAGTAATCACGTGACTTGTAGTAAGCAGAAAGTGGAAGACACATATCATATCATATCACTTATAGGTGTTACCTAAAAATGGATCCCAGGGCAGATATTTCCACGGAGAAGGGCAATCACAGATTCATTAAACAAACTTATGGTTCACCAATGGAAAGTTGTGAGAATTGGTTTCATTACGATACCGGGTTAACAGACATATACAAACACAGGTGACATATATAATCACCAAAGACCTACAGAATACCAAGAGAGGACTACTCAACATTCTGTCATAACGTACATGGGAAAAGGGTCCCAGGAAGGACAGACATGTCTATATGTGTAAAAGAACCACATCTTCCACACCTACAACAAGCCAAACATTGTAATCAAACTTGCTGTAATAAAAAATAAAAAAATAAATTAAAAACACGAACAAGAAGTAGTGAGACAAACGTGAGGGGCTTTCTCCTGGCACATTCCATTCTAAACTCCAATCTAGAACACCACTTCCACTGAGGCTCTCTTGCCCTAGTAACCAGATTTGGTAAGGGTGAACTGCTGCCACCTTGTGGCCGTTTCACACAACAGCAGCTTTAATCCCAACGCTAATGGTCAGTTGATATTCAAAATCATTGCAGGCCTGTAAATGACACCTGCCCTGAAAACAAATCCTGGGGTCACATATCGACCTAAATATTCAAAGGACGTCCATATTTCAAAACGACCGTTTCAAAAGGCATATTTTACGCACATTAGTGTTCTGCTTCTTTTCCTTTCTTTCCTTTTTTTTGTTAAAAAAAGCGGGAATGGAAAAAAGCATCCCTCAGAATGGGCGAAAATCGTTGCAGACGAATCAATGGACAGAGGTTTAATCTCCAATATATATAAACAGCTCATGCAGCTTAATATTAAAAAAACAAACAACCCAAAAAAATGGGCAGAAGATCTAAAGAGACGTTTCTTCAAAGGAGACACAGAGATGGCTAAGACGCACATGAAAAGCTGCTCAACAGCACTAATTATTAGAGAAATAAAATCAAAACTACAATGAGGTTTCACCTCACACCTGTAAGAATCGGCATCATCAGAAAATCTACAAACAACCAATTCTGGGGAGGGTGTGGACAAAAGGAGCCCTCTTCCACAATTGGTGGGAATGTAAATTGATACAGTCACTATGGAGAACAGTATGGAGTTTCCTTAAAAAAACTAAAAATAGAATTACCATCTGATCCAGCAATCCCACTTCTGGGCATATACCCAGAGAAAACCGTAAATCAAAAAGGCACATTCACCACAATGTTCATTGCAGCACTATTTACAATAGCCAGGTAATGGAAGCAACCTAAATGCCCACAGACAGATGAATGGATAAAGATGTGGTACATATATGAAATGGAATATTACTCGGCCATAAAAAGGAATGAAACTGGGTCATTTGTAGAGACATCGATGGATCGAGAGACTGTCATACAGAATGAAGTAAGTCAGAAAGAGGAAAACAAATATTGTATATTAATGCATATATGTGGAGCCTAAAAATGGTACAGATGAACTGGTTTGCAGGGAAGAAATAGAGACACAGAGGTAGAGAACAAACGTATGGACACCAAGTGTGGGAAGCCATGGGGTGGTGGTGGTGGGATGAGTTGGGAGTTTGGGATTGACCTGTGTACATGTATATGCATAAAATACATAACTAATAATAATGTGCTGTATAAAAAAAATAAATAAAATTAAATTTCAAAATTTTAAAAAATAAAATTTAAAAATAAAACAGAAAAAAGTTCTTCCCGTCACACAGATGTATTTATAGGAATGAATTATTTCCATGCTTATATCTATAAATAAATAAAAGAGGAATAAAATCTAACTTGAACCATAAAAGAAAAAAAAACCTGAACCCACGAGTTATACAGAGGAAAACCCTATCAGGGCACTTGCGCCAGTGGTAAACAATTATGAAATTGGTCAGAGGTGGGGAAGCATCTCCCATACAGCCATCAACCCACCCCCCACGCAAGGAGCGACCTCATTGCAAAGTTTGGGGACCGTGCCGAGGCATCTGTGAGTAAACGTGAGCTGAGCCCCTGGCCAGCTGCTGCTGAACTGTTCCCACCCTTTCCAGGTAAAACACCTGAATATGTACAAGGGCTTGAAAGCCTAGAGGAAGGACCGTGGAGCCACACCAGCGACAGCACGCAGGCCAACTTGGTGCCTGCAGGCCAGCCAGGGTGGTCCTGTCCCCGGGCGCTCTTCCAGAAGCTTTCCATTGCCCTGCCTGAGATACCCCTCCTGTCCCGGCCCCCACTGCTTTTTTCCTTCCTCACCTCTGTCCGGAGAGAAATTCCAGCAGAAGGTATGGGTGACACAACCTCTTCTTTGCAGGCGGCAGCCTGGCAACTCCTGCAGAAAGGCCAGCAGAACCCCACTCACACCGGGCCACCAACAAAGCTGTGGCCCCTCACTCCCTCCCACCAGCACAGCCCCGAGACTGCTGACGGGGCAGAGAATATGGAGTCAGGCACAGCTTCAGGGGCTATTGCTGCCTGGAGCGCTGTTTATATTGACCTCAATGAGGCACACCTGGGGAGGGCGGGCTGGCAGGGTAAGGCTGCCCAGGTCAGCTAATCCACAACCCTCAGGCAATCACATTGTTGAAAATGGACCCCGCTAAAGCAGAAGAGAAGCCAAGGGAAAAAGGGCCACAATGCCATTTGCAGCACCGTAGATGAGTCTAGAAGTAATCACGTGACTTGTAGTAAGTCAGAAAGTGGAAGACACATATCATATCATATCACTTATAGGTGTTACCTAAAAATGGATCCCAGGGCAGATATTTCCACGGAGAAGGGCAATCACAGATTCATTAAACAGACTTATGGTTCACCAATGGAAAGGTGTGAGGATTGGTTTCATTACGATATCGGGGTTAACAGACATATACAAACACAGGTGACATATATAATCACCAAAGACCTACAGAATACCAAGAGAGGACTACTCAACATTCTGTCATAACGTACATGGGAAAAGGATCCCAGGAAGAACAGTCATCTGTATATGTGTAAAAGAACCACATCTTCCACACCTACAACAAGCCAAACATTGTAATCAAACTTGCTGTAATAAAAAATAAAAAATTAAATTAAAAACACGAACAAGAAGTAGTGAGACAAACTTGAGGGTCTTTCTCCTGACACATTCCATTCTAAACTCCAATCTAGAACACCACTTCCACTGAGGCTCTCTTGCCCTAGTAACCAGATTTGGTAAGGGTGAACTGCTGCCACCTTGTGGCCGTTTCACACAACAGCAGCTTTAATCCCAACGCTAATGGTCAGTTGATATTCAAAATCATTGCAGGCCTGTAAATCACAACTGCCCTGAAAACAAATCCTGGGGTCACATATCGACCAAAAAATTCAAAGGACGTCCATATGTCAAAACGACCGTTTCAAAAGGCATATTTTAGGCACATTAGTGTTCTGCTTCTTTTTCTTTCTTTCCTTTCTTGTTAAAAAACACGGGAATGGAAAAAGGCATCCCTCTGAATGGGCGAAAATCGTTGCAGACGAATCAATGGACAGAGGTTTAATCTCCAATATATATAAACAGCTCATGCAGCTTAATATTAAAAAAACAAACAACCCAATACAAAAATGGGCAGAAGATCTAAAGAGACGTTTCTTCAAAGGAGACACAGAGATGGCCAAGACGCACATGAAAAGCTGCTCAACAGCACTAATTATCAGAGAAATGCAAATCAAAACTACAATGAGATTTCACCTCACACCTGTTAGAATCGGCATCATCTGAAAATCTACAAACAACCAATTCTGGGGAGGGTGTGGACAAAAGGAGCCCTCTTCCACGATTGGTGGGAATGTAAATTGATACAGTCACTATGGAGAACAGTATGGAGTTTCCTTAAAAAAACTAGAAATAGAATTACCATCTGATCCAGCAATCCCACTTCTGGGCATATACCCAGAGAAAACCGTAAATCAAAAAGGCACATTCACCACAATGTTCATTGCAGCACTATTTACAATAGCCAGGTAATGGAAGCAACCTAAATGCGCACAGACAGATGAATGGATAAAGATGTGGTACATATATGAAATGGAATATTACTCGGCCATAAAAAGGAATGAAACTGGGTCATTTGTAGAGACATCGATGGATCGAGAGACTGTCATACAGAATGAAGTAAGTCAGAAAGAGGAAAACAAATATTGTATATTAATGCATATATGTGGAGCCTAAAAATGGTACAGATGAACTGGTTTGCAGGGAAGAAATAGAGACACAGAGGTAGAGAACAAACGTATGGACACCAAGTGTGGGAAGCCATGGGGTGGTGGTGGTGGGATGAGTTGGGAGTTTGGGATTGACCTGTGTACATGTATATGCATAAAATACATAACTAATAATAATGTGCTGTATAAAAAAAATAAATAAAATTAAATTTCAAAATTTTAAAAAATAAAATTTAAAAATAAAACAGAAAAAAGTTCTTCCCGTCACACGGATGTATTTATAGGAATGAATTATTTCCATGCTTATATCTATAAATACATAAAAGAGGAATAAAATCTAACTTGAACCATACAAGAAAAAAAAACCTGAACCCACGAGTTATACAGAGGAAAACCCTATCAGGGCACTTGCTCCAGTGGTAAACAATTCTGAAATTGGTCAGAGGTGGGGAACCATCTCCCATACAGCCATCAACCCAAGCCCCACGCAAGGAGCGACCTCATTGCAAAGTTTGGGGACCGTGCCGAGGCATCTGTGAGTAAACGTGAGCTGAGCCCCTGGCCAGCTGCTGCTGAACTGTTCCCACCCTTTCCAGGTAAAACACCTGAATATGTACAAGGGCTTGAAAGCCTAGAGGAAGGACCGTGGAGCCACACCAGCGACAGCACGCAGGCCAACTTGGTGCCTGCAGGCCAGCCAGGGTGGTCCTGGCCCTGGGCGCTCTTCCAGAAGCTTTCCATTGCCCTGCCTGAGATACCCCTCCTGTCCCGGCCCCCACTGCTTTTTTCCTTCCTCACCTCTGTCCGGAGAGAAATTCCAGCGGAAGGCATGTGTGACACAACCTCTTCTTTGCAGGCGGCAGCCTGGCAACTCCTGCAGAAAGGCCAGCAGAACCCCACTCACACCGGGCCACCCACAAAGCTGTGGCCCCTCACCCCCTTCCACCAACACAGCCCCGAGACTGCTGATGGGGCAGAGAATATGGAGTCAGGCACAGCTTCAAGGGCTATTGCTGCCTGGAGCGCTGTTTATATTGACCTCAACGAGGCACACCTGGGGAGGGCGGGCCGGCAGGGTAAGGCTGCCCAGGTCAGCTAATCCACAACCCTCAGGGAATCACATTGTTGAAAATGGACCCCGCTAAGGCAGAAGAGAAGCCAAGGGAAAAAAGGACACAATGCCATTTGCAGCACCGTAGATGAGTCTAGAAGTAATCACGTGACTTGTAGTAAGCAGAAAGTGGAAGACACATATCATATCATATCACTTATAGGTGTTACCTAAAAATGGATCCCAGGGCAGATATTTCCACGGAGAAGGGCAATCACAGATTCATTAAACAAACTTATGGTTCACCAATGGAAAGGTGTGAGGATTGGTTTCATTACGATATCGGGGTTAACAGACATATACAAACACAGGTGACATATATAATCACCAAAGACCTACAGAATACCAAGAGAGGACTACTCAACATTCTGTCATAACGTACATGGGAAAAGGGTCCCAGGAAGAACAGACATGTCTATATGTGTAAAAGAACCACATCTTCCACACCTACAACAAGCCAAACATTGTAATCAAACTTGCTGTAATAAAAAATAAAAAAATAAATTAAAAACACGAACAAGAAGTAGTGAGACAAACGTGAGGGGCTTTCTCCTGGCACATTCCATTCTAAACTCCAATCTAGAACACCACTTCCACTGAGGCTCTCTTGCCCTAGTAACCAGATTTGGTAAGGGTGAACTGCTGCCACCTTGTGGCCGTTTCACACAACAGCAGCTTTAATCCCAACGCTAATGGTCAGTTGATATTCAAAATCATTGCAGGCCTGTAAATGACACCTGCCCTGAAAACAAATCCTGGGGTCACATATCGACCTAAATATTCAAAGGACGTCCATATTTCAAAACGACCGTTTCAAAAGGCATATTTTACGCACATTAGTGTTCTGCTTCTTTTCCTTTCTTTCCTTTTTTTGTTAAAAAAAGCGGGAATGGAAAAAAGCATCCCTCAGAATGGGCGAAAATCGTTGCAGACGAATCAATGGACAGAGGTTTAATCTCCAATATATATAAACAGCTCATGCAGCTTAATATTAAAAAAACAAACAACCCAAAAAAATGGGCAGAAGATCTAAAGAGACGTTTCTTCAAAGGAGACACAGAGATGGCTAAGACGCACATGAAAAGCTGCTCAACAGCACTAATTATTAGAGAAATAAAATCAAAACTACAATGAGGTTTCACCTCACACCTGTAAGAATCGGCATCATCAGAAAATCTACAAACAACCAATTCTGGGGAGGGTGTGGACAAAAGGAGCCCTCTTCCACAATTGGTGGGAATGTAAATTGATACAGTCACTATGGAGAACAGTATGGAGTTTCCTTAAAAAAACTAAAAATAGAATTACCATCTGATCCAGCAATCCCACTTCTGGGCATATACCCAGAGAAAACCGTAAATCAAAAAGGCACATTCACCACAATGTTCATTGCAGCACTATTTACAATAGCCAGGTAATGGAAGCAACCTAAATGCCCACAGACAGATGAATGGATAAAGATGTGGTACATATATGAAATGGAATATTACTCGGCCATAAAAAGGAATGAAACTGGGTCATTTGTAGAGACATCGATGGATCGAGAGACTGTCATACAGAATGAAGTAAGTCAGAAAGAGGAAAACAAATATTGTATATTAATGCATATATGTGGAGCCTAAAAATGGTACAGATGAACTGGTTTGCAGGGAAGAAATAGAGACACAGAGGTAGAGAACAAACGTATGGACACCAAGTGTGGGAAGCCATGGGGTGGTGGTGGTGGGATGAGTTGGGAGTTTGGGATTGACCTGTGTACATGTATATGCATAAAATACATAACTAATAATAATGTGCTGTATAAAAAAAATAAATAAAATTAAATTTCAAAATTTTAAAAAATAAAATTTAAAAATAAAACAGAAAAAAGTTCTTCCCGTCACACAGATGTATTTATAGGAATGAATTATTTCCATGCTTATATCTATAAATACATAAAAGAGGAATAAAATCTAACTTGAACCATACAAGAAAAAAAAACCTGAACCCACGAGTTATACAGAGGAAAACCCTATCAGGGCACTTGCTCCAGTGGTAAACAATTATGAAATTGGTCAGAGGTGGGGAAGCATCTCCCATACAGCCATCAACCCACCCCCCACGCAAGGAGCGACCTCATTGCAAAGTTTGGGGACCGTGCCGAGGCATCTGTGAGTAAACGTGAGCTGAGCCCCTGGCCAGCTGCTGCTGAACTGTTCCCACCCTTTCCAGGTAAAACACCTGAATATGTACAAGGGCTTGAAAGCCTAGAGGAAGGACCGTGGAGCCACACCAGCGACAGCACGCAGGCCAACTTGGTGCCTGCAGGCCAGCCAGGGTGGTCCTGTCCCCGGGCGCTCTTCCAGAAGCTTTCCATTGCCCTGCCTGAGATACCCCTCCTGTCCCGGCCCCCACTGCTTTTTTCCTTCCTCACCTCTGTCCGGAGAGAAATTCCAGCAGAAGGTATGGGTGACACAACCTCTTCTTTGCAGGCGGCAGCCTGGCAACTCCTGCAGAAAGGCCAGCAGAACCCCACTCACACCGGGCCACCAACAAAGCTGTGGCCCCTCACTCCCTCCCACCAGCACAGCCCCGAGACTGCTGACGGGGCAGAGAATATGGAGTCAGGCACAGCTTCAGGGGCTATTGCTGCCTGGAGCGCTGTTTATATTGACCTCAATGAGGCACACCTGGGGAGGGCGGGCTGGCAGGGTAAGGCTGCCCAGGTCAGCTAATCCACAACCCTCAGGCAATCACATTGTTGAAAATGGACCCCGCTAAAGCAGAAGAGAAGCCAAGGGAAAAAGGGCCACAATGCCATTTGCAGCACCGTAGATGAGTCTAGAAGTAATCACGTGACTTGTAGTAAGTCAGAAAGTGGAAGACACATATCATATCATATCACTTATAGGTGTTACCTAAAAATGGATCCCAGGGCAGATATTTCCACGGAGAAGGGCAATCACAGATTCATTAAACAGACTTATGGTTCACCAATGGAAAGGTGTGAGGATTGGTTTCATTACGATATCGGGGTTAACAGACATATACAAACACAGGTGACATATATAATCACCAAAGACCTACAGAATACCAAGAGAGGACTACTCAACATTCTGTCATAACGTACATGGGAAAAGGATCCCAGGAAGAACAGTCATCTGTATATGTGTAAAAGAACCACATCTTCCACACCTACAACAAGCCAAACATTGTAATCAAACTTGCTGTAATAAAAAATAAAAAATTAAATTAAAAACACGAACAAGAAGTAGTGAGACAAACTTGAGGGTCTTTCTCCTGACACATTCCATTCTAAACTCCAATCTAGAACACCACTTCCACTGAGGCTCTCTTGCCCTAGTAACCAGATTTGGTAAGGGTGAACTGCTGCCACCTTGTGGCCGTTTCACACAACAGCAGCTTTAATCCCAACGCTAATGGTCAGTTGATATTCAAAATCATTGCAGGCCTGTAAATGACACCTGCCCTGAAAACAAATCCTGGGGTCACATATCGACCTAAATATTCAAAGGACGTCCATATTTCAAAACGACCGTTTCAAAAGGCATATTTTACGCACATTAGTGTTCTGCTTCTTTTCCTTTCTTTCCTTTTTTTGTTAAAAAAAGCGGGAATGGAAAAAAGCATCCCTCAGAATGGGCGAAAATCGTTGCAGACGAATCAATGGACAGAGGTTTAATCTCCAATATATATAAACAGCTCATGCAGCTTAATATTAAAAAAACAAACAACCCAAAAAAATGGGCAGAAGATCTAAAGAGACGTTTCTTCAAAGGAGACACAGAGATGGCTAAGACGCACATGAAAAGCTGCTCAACAGCACTAATTATTAGAGAAATAAAATCAAAACTACAATGAGGTTTCACCTCACACCTGTAAGAATCGGCATCATCAGAAAATCTACAAACAACCAATTCTGGGGAGGGTGTGGACAAAAGGAGCCCTCTTCCACAATTGGTGGGAATGTAAATTGATACAGTCACTATGGAGAACAGTATGGAGTTTCCTTAAAAAAACTAAAAATAGAATTACCATCTGATCCAGCAATCCCACTTCTGGGCATATACCCAGAGAAAACCGTAAATCAAAAAGGCACATTCACCACAATGTTCATTGCAGCACTATTTACAATAGCCAGGTAATGGAAGCAACCTAAATGCGCACAGACAGATGAATGGATAAAGATGTGGTACATATATGAAATGGAATATTACTCGGCCATAAAAAGGAATGAAACTGGGTCATTTGTAGAGACATCGATGGATCGAGAGACTGTCATACAGAATGAAGTAAGTCAGAAAGAGGAAAACAAATATTGTATATTAATGCATATATGTGGAGCCTAAAAATGGTACAGATGAACTGGTTTGCAGGGAAGAAATAGAGACACAGAGGTAGAGAACAAACGTATGGACACCAAGTGTGGGAAGCCATGGGGTGGTGGTGGTGGGATGAGTTGGGAGTTTGGGATTGACCTGTGTACATGTATATGCATAAAATACATAACTAATAATAATGTGCTGTATAAAAAAAATAAATAAAATTAAATTTCAAAATTTTAAAAAATAAAATTTAAAAATAAAACAGAAAAAAGTTCTTCCCGTCACACAGATGTATTTATAGGAATGAATTATTTCCATGCTTATATCTATAAATACATAAAAGAGGAATAAAATCTAACTTGAACCATACAAGAAAAAAAAACCTGAACCCACGAGTTATACAGAGGAAAACCCTATCAGGGCACTTGCTCCAGTGGTAAACAATTATGAAATTGGTCAGAGGTGGGGAAGCATCTCCCATACAGCCATCAACCCACCCCCCACGCAAGGAGCGACCTCATTGCAAAGTTTGGGGACCGTGCCGAGGCATCTGTGAGTAAACGTGAGCTGAGCCCCTGGCCAGCTGCTGCTGAACTGTTCCCACCCTTTCCAGGTAAAACACCTGAATATGTACAAGGGCTTGAAAGCCTAGAGGAAGGACCGTGGAGCCACACCAGCGACAGCACGCAGGCCAACTTGGTGCCTGCAGGCCAGCCAGGGTGGTCCTGGCCCTGGGCGCTCTTCCAGAAGCTTTCCATTGCCCTGCCTGAGATACCCCTCCTGTCCCGGCCCCCACTGCTTTTTTCCTTCCTCACCTCTGTCCGGAGAGAAATTCCAGCAGAAGGTATGGGTGACACAACCTCTTCTTTGCAGGCGGCAGCCTGGCAACTCCTGCAGAAAGGCCAGCAGAACCCCACTCACACCGGGCCACCAACAAAGCTGTGGCCCCTCACTCCCTCCCACCAGCACAGCCCCGAGACTGCTGACGGGGCAGAGAATATGGAGTCAGGCACAGCTTCAGGGGCTATTGCTGCCTGGAGCGCTGTTTATATTGACCTCAATGAGGCACACCTGGGGAGGGCGGGCTGGCAGGGTAAGGCTGCCCAGGTCAGCTAATCCACAACCCTCAGGCAATCACATTGTTGAAAATGGACCCCGCTAAAGCAGAAGAGAAGCCAAGGGAAAAAGGGCCACAATGCCATTTGCAGCACCGTAGATGAGTCTAGAAGTAATCACGTGACTTGTAGTAAGTCAGAAAGTGGAAGACACATATCATATCATATCACTTATAGGTGTTACCTAAAAATGGATCCCAGGGCAGATATTTCCACGGAGAAGGGCAATCACAGATTCATTAAACAGACTTATGGTTCACCAATGGAAAGGTGTGAGGATTGGTTTCATTACGATATCGGGGTTAACAGACATATACAAACACAGGTGACATATATAATCACCAAAGACCTACAGAATACCAAGAGAGGACTACTCAACATTCTGTCATAACGTACATGGGAAAAGGATCCCAGGAAGAACAGTCATCTGTATATGTGTAAAAGAACCACATCTTCCACACCTACAACAAGCCAAACATTGTAATCAAACTTGCTGTAATAAAAAATAAAAAATTAAATTAAAAACACGAACAAGAAGTAGTGAGACAAACTTGAGGGTCTTTCTCCTGACACATTCCATTCTAAACTCCAATCTAGAACACCACTTCCACTGAGGCTCTCTTGCCCTAGTAACCAGATTTGGTAAGGGTGAACTGCTGCCACCTTGTGGCCGTTTCACACAACAGCAGCTTTAATCCCAACGCTAATGGTCAGTTGATATTCAAAATCATTGCAGGCCTGTAAATGACACCTGCCCTGAAAACAAATCCTGGGGTCACATATCGACCTAAATATTCAAAGGACGTCCATATTTCAAAACGACCGTTTCAAAAGGCATATTTTACGCACATTAGTGTTCTGCTTCTTTTCCTTTCTTTCCTTTTTTTGTTAAAAAAAGCGGGAATGGAAAAAAGCATCCCTCAGAATGGGCGAAAATCGTTGCAGACGAATCAATGGACAGAGGTTTAATCTCCAATATATATAAACAGCTCATGCAGCTTAATATTAAAAAAACAAACAACCCAAAAAAATGGGCAGAAGATCTAAAGAGACGTTTCTTCAAAGGAGACACAGAGATGGCTAAGACGCACATGAAAAGCTGCTCAACAGCACTAATTATTAGAGAAATAAAATCAAAACTACAATGAGGTTTCACCTCACACCTGTAAGAATCGGCATCATCAGAAAATCTACAAACAACCAATTCTGGGGAGGGTGTGGACAAAAGGAGCCCTCTTCCACAATTGGTGGGAATGTAAATTGACACAGTCACTATGGAGAACAGTATGGAGTTTCCTTAAAAAAACTAAAAATAGAATTACCATCTGATCCAGCAATCCCACTTCTGGGCATATACCCAGAGAAAACCGTAAATCAAAAAGGCACATTCACCACAATGTTCATTGCAGCACTATTTACAATAGCCAGGTAATGGAAGCAACCTAAATGCCCACAGACAGATGAATGGATAAAGATGTGGTACATATATGAAATGGAATATTACTCGGCCATAAAAAGGAATGAAACTGGGTCATTTGTAGAGACATCGATGGATCGAGAGACTGTCATACAGAATGAAGTAAGTCAGAAAGAGGAAAACAAATATTGTATATTAATGCATATATGTGGAGCCTAAAAATGGTACAGATGAACTGGTTTGCAGGGAAGAAATAGAGACACAGAGGTAGAGAACAAACGTATGGACACCAAGTGTGGGAAGCCATGGGGTGGTGGTGGTGGGATGAGTTGGGAGTTTGGGATTGACCTGTGTACATGTATATGCATAAAATACATAACTAATAATAATGTGCTGTATAAAAAAAATAAATAAAATTAAATTTCAAAATTTTAAAAAATAAAATTTAAAAATAAAACAGAAAAAAGTTCTTCCCGTCACACAGATGTATTTATAGGAATGAATTATTTCCATGCTTATATCTATAAATACATAAAAGAGGAATAAAATCTAACTTGAACCATACAAGAAAAAAAAACCTGAACCCACGAGTTATACAGAGGAAAACCCTATCAGGGCACTTGCTCCAGTGGTAAACAATTATGAAATTGGTCAGAGGTGGGGAAGCATCTCCCATACAGCCATCAACCCAAGCCCCACGCAAGGAGCGACCTCATTGCAAAGTTTGGGGACCGTGCCGAGGCATCTGTGAGTAAACGTGAGCTGAGCCCCTGGCCAGCTGCTGCTGAACTGTTCCCACCCTTTCCAGGTAAAACACCTGAATATGTACAAGGGCTTGAAAGCCTAGAGGAAGGACCGTGGAGCCACACCAGCGACAGCACGCAGGCCAACTTGGTGCCTGCAGGCCAGCCAGGGTGGTCCTGTCCCCGGGCGCTCTTCCAGAAGCTTTCCATTGCCCTGCCTGAGATACCCCTCCTGTCCCGGCCCCCACTGCTTTTTTCCTTCCTCACCTCTGTCCGGAGAGAAATTCCAGCAGAAGGTATGGGTGACACAACCTCTTCTTTGCAGGCGGCAGCCTGGCAACTCCTGCAGAAAGGCCAGCAGAACCCCACTCACACCGGGCCACCAACAAAGCTGTGGCCCCTCACTCCCTCCCACCAGCACAGCCCCGAGACTGCTGACGGGGCAGAGAATATGGAGTCAGGCACAGCTTCAGGGGCTATTGCTGCCTGGAGCGCTGTTTATATTGACCTCAATGAGGCACACCTGGGGAGGGCGGGCTGGCAGGGTAAGGCTGCCCAGGTCAGCTAATCCACAACCCTCAGGGAATCACATTGTTGAAAATGGACCCCGCTAAAGCAGAAGAGAAGCCAAGGGAAAAAGAGCCACAATGCCATTTGCAGCACCGTAGATGAGTCTAGAAGTAATCACGTGACTTGTAGTAAGTCAGAAAGTGGAAGACACATATCATATCATATCACTTATAGGTGTTACCTAAAAATGGATCCCAGGGCAGATATTTCCACGGAGAAGGGCAATCACAGATTCATTAAACAGACTTATGGTTCACCAATGGAAAGGTGTGAGGATTGGTTTCATTACGATATCGGGGTTAACAGACATATACAAACACAGGTGACATATATAATCAACAAAGACCTACAGAATACCAAGAGAGGACTACTCAACATTCTGTCATAACGTACATGGGAAAAGGATCCCAGGAAGAACAGTCATCTGTATATGTGTAAAAGAACCACATCTTCCACACCTACAACAAGCCAAACATTGTAATCAAACTTGCTGTAATAAAAAATAAAAAATTAAATTAAAAACACGAACAAGAAGTAGTGAGACAAACTTGAGGGTCTTTCTCCTGACACATTCCATTCTAAACTCCAATCTAGAACACCACTTCCACTGAGGCTCTCTTGCCCTAGTAACCAGATTTGGTAAGGGTGAACTGCTGCCACCTTGTGGCCGTTTCACACAACAGCAGCTTTAATCCCAACGCTAATGGTCAGTTGATATTCAAAATCATTGCAGGCCTGTAAATCACAACTGCCCTGAAAACAAATCCTGGGGTCACATATCGACCAAAAAATTCAAAGGACGTCCATATGTCAAAACGACCGTTTCAAAAGGCATATTTTAGGCACATTAGTGTTCTGCTTCTTTTTCTTTCTTTCCTTTCTTGTTAAAAAACACGGGAATGGAAAAAGGCATCCCTCTGAATGGGCGAAAATCGTTGCAGACGAATCAATGGACAGAGGTTTAATCTCCAATATATATAAACAGCTCATGCAGCTTAATATTAAAAAAACAAACAACCCAATACAAAAATGGGCAGAAGATCTAAAGAGACGTTTCTTCAAAGGAGACACAGAGATGGCCAAGACGCACATGAAAAGCTGCTCAACAGCACTAATTATCAGAGAAATGCAAATCAAAACTACAATGAGATTTCACCTCACACCTGTTAGAATCGGCATCATCTGAAAATCTACAAACAACCAATTCTGGGGAGGGTGTGGACAAAAGGAGCCCTCTTCCACGATTGGTGGGAATGTAAATTGATACAGTCACTATGGAGAACAGTATGGAGTTTCCTTAAAAAAACTAGAAATAGAATTACCATCTGATCCAGCAATCCCACTTCTGGGCATATACCCAGAGAAAACCGTAAATCAAAAAGGCACATTCACCACAATGTTCATTGCAGCACTATTTACAATAGCCAGGTAATGGAAGCAACCTAAATGCGCACAGACAGATGAATGGATAAAGATGTGGTACATATATGAAATGGAATATTACTCGGCCATAAAAAGGAATGAAACTGGGTCATTTGTAGAGACATCGATGGATCGAGAGACTGTCATACAGAATGAAGTAAGTCAGAAAGAGGAAAACAAATATTGTATATTAATGCATATATGTGGAGCCTAAAAATGGTACAGATGAACTGGTTTGCAGGGAAGAAATAGAGACACAGAGGTAGAGAACAAACGTATGGACACCAAGTGTGGGAAGCCATGGGGTGGTGGTGGTGGGATGAGTTGGGAGTTTGGGATTGACCTGTGTACATGTATATGCATAAAATACATAACTAATAATAATGTGCTGTATAAAAAAAATAAATAAAATTAAATTTCAAAATTTTAAAAAATAAAATTTAAAAATAAAACAGAAAAAAGTTCTTCCCGTCACACGGATGTATTTATAGGAATGAATTATTTCCATGCTTATATCTATAAATACATAAAAGAGGAATAAAATCTAACTTGAACCATACAAGAAAAAAAAACCTGAACCCACGAGTTATACAGAGGAAAACCCTATCAGGGCACTTGCTCCAGTGGTAAACAATTCTGAAATTGGTCAGAGGTGGGGAACCATCTCCCATACAGCCATCAACCCAAGCCCCACGCAAGGAGCGACCTCATTGCAAAGTTTGGGGACCGTGCCGAGGCATCTGTGAGTAAACGTGAGCTGAGCCCCTGGCCAGCTGCTGCTGAACTGTTCCCACCCTTTCCAGGTAAAACACCTGAATATGTACAAGGGCTTGAAAGCCTAGAGGAAGGACCGTGGAGCCACACCAGCGACAGCACGCAGGCCAACTTGGTGCCTGCAGGCCAGCCAGGGTGGTCCTGGCCCTGGGCGCTCTTCCAGAAGCTTTCCATTGCCCTGCCTGAGATACCCCTCCTGTCCCGGCCCCCACTGCTTTTTTCCTTCCTCACCTCTGTCCGGAGAGAAATTCCAGCGGAAGGCATGTGTGACACAACCTCTTCTTTACAGGCGGCAGCCTGGCAACTCCTGCAGAAAGGCCAGCAGAACCCCACTCACACCGGGCCACCCACAAAGCTGTGGCCCCTCACCCCCTTCCACCAACACAGCCCCGAGACTGCTGATGGGGCAGAGAATATGGAGTCAGGCACAGCTTCAAGGGCTATTGCTGCCTGGAGCGCTGTTTATATTGACCTCAACGAGGCACACCTGGGGAGGGCGGGCCGGCAGGGTAAGGCTGCCCAGGTCAGCTAATCCACAACCCTCAGGGAATCACATTGTTGAAAATGGACCCCGCTAAGGCAGAAGAGAAGCCAAGGGAAAAAAGGACACAATGCCATTTGCAGCACCGTAGATGAGTCTAGAAGTAATCACGTGACTTGTAGTAAGCAGAAAGTGGAAGACACATATCATATCATATCACTTATAGGTGTTACCTAAAAATGGATCCCAGGGCAGATATTTCCACGGAGAAGGGCAATCACAGATTCATTAAACAAACTTATGGTTCACCAATGGAAAGTTGTGAGAATTGGTTTCATTACGATATCGGGGTTAACAGACATATACAAACACAGGTGACATATATAATCACCAAAGACCTACAGAATACCAAGAGAGGACTACTCAACATTCTGTCATAACGTACATGGGAAAAGGGTCCCAGGAAGAACAGACATGTCTATATGTGTAAAAGAACCACATCTTCCACACCTACAACAAGCCAAACATTGTAATCAAACTTGCTGTAATAAAAAATAAAAAAATAAATTAAAAACACGAACAAGAAGTAGTGAGACAAACGTGAGGGGCTTTCTCCTGGCACATTCCATTCTAAACTCCAATCTAGAACACCACTTCCACTGAGGCTCTCTTGCCCTAGTAACCAGATTTGGTAAGGGTGAACTGCTGCCACCTTGTGGCCGTTTCACACAACAGCAGCTTTAATCCCAACGCTAATGGTCAGTTGATATTCAAAATCATTGCAGGCCTGTAAATGACACCTGCCCTGAAAACAAATCCTGGGGTCACATATCGACCTAAATATTCAAAGGACGTCCATATTTCAAAACGACCGTTTCAAAAGGCATATTTTACGCACATTAGTGTTCTGCTTCTTTTCCTTTCTTTCCTTTTTTTTGTTAAAAAAAGCGGGAATGGAAAAAAGCATCCCTCAGAATGGGCGAAAATCGTTGCAGACGAATCAATGGACAGAGGTTTAATCTCCAATATATATAAACAGCTCATGCAGCTTAATATTAAAAAAACAAACAACCCAAAAAAATGGGCAGAAGATCTAAAGAGACGTTTCTTCAAAGGAGACACAGAGATGGCTAAGACGCACATGAAAAGCTGCTCAACAGCACTAATTATTAGAGAAATAAAATCAAAACTACAATGAGGTTTCACCTCACACCTGTAAGAATCGGCATCATCAGAAAATCTACAAACAACCAATTCTGGGGAGGGTGTGGACAAAAGGAGCCCTCTTCCACAATTGGTGGGAATGTAAATTGACACAGTCACTATGGAGAACAGTATGGAGTTTCCTTAAAAAAACTAAAAATAGAATTACCATCTGATCCAGCAATCCCACTTCTGGGCATATACCCAGAGAAAACCGTAAATCAAAAAGGCACATTCACCACAATGTTCATTGCAGCACTATTTACAATAGCCAGGTAATGGAAGCAACCTAAATGCCCACAGACAGATGAATGGATAAAGATGTGGTACATATATGAAATGGAATATTACTCGGCCATAAAAAGGAATGAAACTGGGTCATTTGTAGAGACATCGATGGATCGAGAGACTGTCATACAGAATGAAGTAAGTCAGAAAGAGGAAAACAAATATTGTATATTAATGCATATATGTGGAGCCTAAAAATGGTACAGATGAACTGGTTTGCAGGGAAGAAATAGAGACACAGAGGTAGAGAACAAACGTATGGACACCAAGTGTGGGAAGCCATGGGGTGGTGGTGGTGGGATGAGTTGGGAGTTTGGGATTGACCTGTGTACATGTATATGCATAAAATACATAACTAATAATAATGTGCTGTATAAAAAAAATAAATAAAATTAAATTTCAAAATTTTAAAAAATAAAATTTAAAAATAAAACAGAAAAAAGTTCTTCCCGTCACACAGATGTATTTATAGGAATGAATTATTTCCATGCTTATATCTATAAATACATAAAAGAGGAATAAAATCTAACTTGAACCATACAAGAAAAAAAAACCTGAACCCACGAGTTATACAGAGGAAAACCCTATCAGGGCACTTGCTCCAGTGGTAAACAATTATGAAATTGGTCAGAGGTGGGGAAGCATCTCCCATACAGCCATCAACCCAAGCCCCACGCAAGGAGCGACCTCATTGCAAAGTTTGGGGACCGTGCCGAGGCATCTGTGAGTAAACGTGAGCTGAGCCCCTGGCCAGCTGCTGCTGAACTGTTCCCACCCTTTCCAGGTAAAACACCTGAATATGTACAAGGGCTTGAAAGCCTAGAGGAAGGACCGTGGAGCCACACCAGCGACAGCACGCAGGCCAACTTGGTGCCTGCAGGCCAGCCAGGGTGGTCCTGTCCCCGGGCGCTCTTCCAGAAGCTTTCCATTGCCCTGCCTGAGATACCCCTCCTGTCCCGGCCCCCACTGCTTTTTTCCTTCCTCACCTCTGTCCGGAGAGAAATTCCAGCAGAAGGTATGGGTGACACAACCTCTTCTTTGCAGGCGGCAGCCTGGCAACTCCTGCAGAAAGGCCAGCAGAACCCCACTCACACCGGGCCACCAACAAAGCTGTGGCCCCTCACTCCCTCCCACCAGCACAGCCCCGAGACTGCTGACGGGGCAGAGAATATGGAGTCAGGCACAGCTTCAGGGGCTATTGCTGCCTGGAGCGCTGTTTATATTGACCTCAATGAGGCACACCTGGGGAGGGCGGGCTGGCAGGGTAAGGCTGCCCAGGTCAGCTAATCCACAACCCTCAGGGAATCACATTGTTGAAAATGGACCCCGCTAAAGCAGAAGAGAAGCCAAGGGAAAAAGAGCCACAATGCCATTTGCAGCACCGTAGATGAGTCTAGAAGTAATCACGTGACTTGTAGTAAGTCAGAAAGTGGAAGACACATATCATATCATATCACTTATAGGTGTTACCTAAAAATGGATCCCAGGGCAGATATTTCCACGGAGAAGGGCAATCACAGATTCATTAAACAGACTTATGGTTCACCAATGGAAAGGTGTGAGGATTGGTTTCATTACGATATCGGGGTTAACAGACATATACAAACACAGGTGACATATATAGTCAACAAAGACCTACAGAATACCAAGAGAGGACTACTCAACATTCTGTCATAACGTACATGGGAAAAGGATCCCAGGAAGAACAGTCATCTGTATATGTGTAAAAGAACCACATCTTCCACACCTACAACAAGCCAAACATTGTAATCAAACTTGCTGTAATAAAAAATAAAAAATTAAATTAAAAACACGAACAAGAAGTAGTGAGACAAACTTGAGGGTCTTTCTCCTGACACATTCCATTCTAAACTCCAATCTAGAACACCACTTCCACTGAGGCTCTCTTGCCCTAGTAACCAGATTTGGTAAGGGTGAACTGCTGCCACCTTGTGGCCGTTTCACACAACAGCAGCTTTAATCCCAACGCTAATGGTCAGTTGATATTCAAAATCATTGCAGGCCTGTAAATCACAACTGCCCTGAAAACAAATCCTGGGGTCACATATCGACCAAAAAATTCAAAGGACGTCCATATGTCAAAACGACCGTTTCAAAAGGCATATTTTAGGCACATTAGTGTTCTGCTTCTTTTTCTTTCTTTCCTTTCTTGTTAAAAAACACGGGAATGGAAAAAGGCATCCCTCTGAATGGGCGAAAATCGTTGCAGACGAATCAATGGACAGAGGTTTAATCTCCAATATATATAAACAGCTCATGCAGCTTAATATTAAAAAAACAAACAACCCAATACAAAAATGGGCAGAAGATCTAAAGAGACGTTTCTTCAAAGGAGACACAGAGATGGCCAAGACGCACATGAAAAGCTGCTCAACAGCACTAATTATCAGAGAAATGCAAATCAAAACTACAATGAGATTTCACCTCACACCTGTTAGAATCGGCATCATCTGAAAATCTACAAACAACCAATTCTGGGGAGGGTGTGGACAAAAGGAGCCCTCTTCCACGATTGGTGGGAATGTAAATTGATACAGTCACTATGGAGAACAGTATGGAGTTTCCTTAAAAAAACTAGAAATAGAATTACCATCTGATCCAGCAATCCCACTTCTGGGCATATACCCAGAGAAAACCGTAAATCAAAAAGGCACATTCACCACAATGTTCATTGCAGCACTATTTACAATAGCCAGGTAATGGAAGCAACCTAAATGCGCACAGACAGATGAATGGATAAAGATGTGGTACATATATGAAATGGAATATTACTCGGCCATAAAAAGGAATGAAACTGGGTCATTTGTAGAGACATCGATGGATCGAGAGACTGTCATACAGAATGAAGTAAGTCAGAAAGAGGAAAACAAATATTGTATATTAATGCATATATGTGGAGCCTAAAAATGGTACAGATGAACTGGTTTGCAGGGAAGAAATAGAGACACAGAGGTAGAGAACAAACGTATGGACACCAAGTGTGGGAAGCCATGGGGTGGTGGTGGTGGGATGAGTTGGGAGTTTGGGATTGACCTGTGTACATGTATATGCATAAAATACATAACTAATAATAATGTGCTGTATAAAAAAAATAAATAAAATTAAATTTCAAAATTTTAAAAAATAAAATTTAAAAATAAAACAGAAAAAAGTTCTTCCCGTCACACGGATGTATTTATAGGAATGAATTATTTCCATGCTTATATCTATAAATACATAAAAGAGGAATAAAATCTAACTTGAACCATACAAGAAAAAAAAACCTGAACCCACGAGTTATACAGAGGAAAACCCTATCAGGGCACTTGCTCCAGTGGTAAACAATTCTGAAATTGGTCAGAGGTGGGGAACCATCTCCCATACAGCCATCAACCCAAGCCCCACGCAAGGAGCGACCTCATTGCAAAGTTTGGGGACCGTGCCGAGGCATCTGTGAGTAAACGTGAGCTGAGCCCCTGGCCAGCTGCTGCTGAACTGTTCCCACCCTTTCCAGGTAAAACACCTGAATATGTACAAGGGCTTGAAAGCCTAGAGGAAGGACCGTGGAGCCACACCAGCGACAGCACGCAGGCCAACTTGGTGCCTGCAGGCCAGCCAGGGTGGTCCTGGCCCTGGGCGCTCTTCCAGAAGCTTTCCATTGCCCTGCCTGAGATACCCCTCCTGTCCCGGCCCCCACTGCTTTTTTCCTTCCTCACCTCTGTCCGGAGAGAAATTCCAGCGGAAGGCATGTGTGACACAACCTCTTCTTTACAGGCGGCAGCCTGGCAACTCCTGCAGAAAGGCCAGGAGAACCCCACTCACACCGGGCCACCCACAAAGCTGTGGCCCCTCACCCCCTTCCACCAACACAGCCCCGAGACTGCTGATGGGGCAGAGAATATGGAGTCAGGCACAGCTTCAAGGGCTATTGCTGCCTGGAGCGCTGTTTATATTGACCTCAACGAGGCACACCTGGGGAGGGCGGGCCGGCAGGGTAAGGCTGCCCAGGTCAGCTAATCCACAACCCTCAGGGAATCACATTGTTGAAAATGGACCCCGCTAAGGCAGAAGAGAAGCCAAGGGAAAAAAGGACACAATGCCATTTGCAGCACCGTAGATGAGTCTAGAAGTAATCACGTGACTTGTAGTAAGCAGAAAGTGGAAGACACATATCATATCATATCACTTATAGGTGTTACCTAAAAATGGATCCCAGGGCAGATATTTCCACGGAGAAGGGCAATCACAGATTCATTAAACAAACTTATGGTTCACCAATGGAAAGTTGTGAGAATTGGTTTCATTACGATATCGGGGTTAACAGACATATACAAACACAGGTGACATATATAATCACCAAAGACCTACAGAATACCAAGAGAGGACTACTCAACATTCTGTCATAACGTACATGGGAAAAGGGTCCCAGGAAGAACAGACATGTCTATATGTGTAAAAGAACCACATCTTCCACACCTACAACAAGCCAAACATTGTAATCAAACTTGCTGTAATAAAAAATAAAAAAATAAATTAAAAACACGAACAAGAAGTAGTGAGACAAACGTGAGGGGCTTTCTCCTGGCACATTCCATTCTAAACTCCAATCTAGAACACCACTTCCACTGAGGCTCTCTTGCCCTAGTAACCAGATTTGGTAAGGGTGAACTGCTGCCACCTTGTGGCCGTTTCACACAACAGCAGCTTTAATCCCAACGCTAATGGTCAGTTGATATTCAAAATCATTGCAGGCCTGTAAATGACACCTGCCCTGAAAACAAATCCTGGGGTCACATATCGACCTAAATATTCAAAGGACGTCCATATTTCAAAACGACCGTTTCAAAAGGCATATTTTACGCACATTAGTGTTCTGCTTCTTTTCCTTTCTTTCCTTTTTTTTGTTAAAAAAAGCGGGAATGGAAAAAAGCATCCCTCAGAATGGGCGAAAATCGTTGCAGACGAATCAATGGACAGAGGTTTAATCTCCAATATATATAAACAGCTCATGCAGCTTAATATTAAAAAAACAAACAACCCAAAAAAATGGGCAGAAGATCTAAAGAGACGTTTCTTCAAAGGAGACACAGAGATGGCTAAGACGCACATGAAAAGCTGCTCAACAGCACTAATTATTAGAGAAATAAAATCAAAACTACAATGAGGTTTCACCTCACACCTGTAAGAATCGGCATCATCAGAAAATCTACAAACAACCAATTCTGGGGAGGGTGTGGACAAAAGGAGCCCTCTTCCACAATTGGTGGGAATGTAAATTGATACAGTCACTATGGAGAACAGTATGGAGTTTCCTTAAAAAAACTAGAAATAGAATTACCATCTGATCCAGCAATCCCACTTCTGGGCATATACCCAGAGAAAACCGTAAATCAAAAAGGCACATTCACCACAATGTTCATTGCAGCACTATTTACAATAGCCAGGTAATGGAAGCAACCTAAATGCGCACAGACAGATGAATGGATAAAGATGTGGTACATATATGAAATGGAATATTACTCGGCCATAAAAAGGAATGAAACTGGGTCATTTGTAGAGACATCGATGGATCGAGAGACTGTCATACAGAATGAAGTAAGTCAGAAAGAGGAAAACAAATATTGTATATTAATGCATATATGTGGAGCCTAAAAATGGTACAGATGAACTGGTTTGCAGGAAAGAAATAGAGACACAGAGGTAGAGAACAAACGTATGGACACCAAGTGTGGGAAGCCATGGGGTGGTGGTGGTGGGATGAGTTGGGAGTTTGGGATTGACCTGTGTACATGTATATGCATAAAATACATAACTAATAATAATGTGCTGTATAAAAAAAATAAATAAAATTAAATTTCAAAATTTTAAAAAATAAAATTTAAAAATAAAACAGAAAAAAGTTCTTCCCGTCACACAGATGTATTTATAGGAATGAATTATTTCCATGCTTATATCTATAAATACATAAAAGAGGAATAAAATCTAACTTGAACCATACAAGAAAAAAAAACCTGAACCCACGAGTTATACAGAGGAAAACCCTATCAGGGCACTTGCTCCAGTGGTAAACAATTATGAAATTGGTCAGAGGTGGGGAAGCATCTCCCATACAGCCATCAACCCAAGCCCCACGCAAGGAGCGACCTCATTGCAAAGTTTGGGGACCGTGCCGAGGCATCTGTGAGTAAACGTGAGCTGAGCCCCTGGCCAGCTGCTGCTGAACTGTTCCCACCCTTTCCAGGTAAAACACCTGAATATGTACAAGGGCTTGAAAGCCTAGAGGAAGGACCGTGGAGCCACACCAGCGACAGCACGCAGGCCAACTTGGTGCCTGCAGGCCAGCCAGGGTGGTCCTGTCCCCGGGCGCTCTTCCAGAAGCTTTCCATTGCCCTGCCTGAGATACCCCTCCTGTCCCGGCCCCCACTGCTTTTTTCCTTCCTCACCTCTGTCCGGAGAGAAATTCCAGCAGAAGGTATGGGTGACACAACCTCTTCTTTGCAGGCGGCAGCCTGGCAACTCCTGCAGAAAGGCCAGCAGAACCCCACTCACACCGGGCCACCAACAAAGCTGTGGCCCCTCACTCCCTCCCACCAGCACAGCCCCGAGACTGCTGACGGGGCAGAGAATATGGAGTCAGGCACAGCTTCAGGGGCTATTGCTGCCTGGAGCGCTGTTTATATTGACCTCAATGAGGCACACCTGGGGAGGGCGGGCTGGCAGGGTAAGGCTGCCCAGGTCAGCTAATCCACAACCCTCAGGCAATCACATTGTTGAAAATGGACCCCGCTAAAGCAGAAGAGAAGCCAAGGGAAAAAGGGCCACAATGCCATTTGCAGCACCGTAGATGAGTCTAGAAGTAATCACGTGACTTGTAGTAAGTCAGAAAGTGGAAGACACATATCATATCATATCACTTATAGGTGTTACCTAAAAATGGATCCCAGGGCAGATATTTCCACGGAGAAGGGCAATCACAGATTCATTAAACAGACTTATGGTTCACCAATGGAAAGGTGTGAGGATTGGTTTCATTACGATATCGGGGTTAACAGACATATACAAACACAGGTGACATATATAATCACCAAAGACCTACAGAATACCAAGAGAGGACTACTCAACATTCTGTCATAACGTACATGGGAAAAGGATCCCAGGAAGAACAGTCATCTGTATATGTGTAAAAGAACCACATCTTCCACACCTACAACAAGCCAAACATTGTAATCAAACTTGCTGTAATAAAAAATAAAAAATTAAATTAAAAACACGAACAAGAAGTAGTGAGACAAACTTGAGGGTCTTTCTCCTGACACATTCCATTCTAAACTCCAATCTAGAACACCACTTCCACTGAGGCTCTCTTGCCCTAGTAACCAGATTTGGTAAGGGTGAACTGCTGCCACCTTGTGGCCGTTTCACACAACAGCAGCTTTAATCCCAACGCTAATGGTCAGTTGATATTCAAAATCATTGCAGGCCTGTAAATCACAACTGCCCTGAAAACAAATCCTGGGGTCACATATCGACCAAAAAATTCAAAGGACGTCCATATGTCAAAACGACCGTTTCAAAAGGCATATTTTAGGCACATTAGTGTTCTGCTTCTTTTTCTTTCTTTCCTTTCTTGTTAAAAAACACGGGAATGGAAAAAGGCATCCCTCTGAATGGGCGAAAATCGTTGCAGACGAATCAATGGACAGAGGTTTAATCTCCAATATATATAAACAGCTCATGCAGCTTAATATTAAAAAAACAAACAACCCAATACAAAAATGGGCAGAAGATCTAAAGAGACGTTTCTTCAAAGGAGACACAGAGATGGCCAAGACGCACATGAAAAGCTGCTCAACAGCACTAATTATCAGAGAAATGCAAATCAAAACTACAATGAGATTTCACCTCACACCTGTTAGAATCGGCATCATCTGAAAATCTACAAACAACCAATTCTGGGGAGGGTGTGGACAAAAGGAGCCCTCTTCCACGATTGGTGGGAATGTAAATTGATACAGTCACTATGGAGAACAGTATGGAGTTTCCTTAAAAAAACTAGAAATAGAATTACCATCTGATCCAGCAATCCCACTTCTGGGCATATACCCAGAGAAAACCGTAAATCAAAAAGGCACATTCACCACAATGTTCATTGCAGCACTATTTACAATAGCCAGGTAATGGAAGCAACCTAAATGCGCACAGACAGATGAATGGATAAAGATGTGGTACATATATGAAATGGAATATTACTCGGCCATAAAAAGGAATGAAACTGGGTCATTTGTAGAGACATCGATGGATCGAGAGACTGTCATACAGAATGAAGTAAGTCAGAAAGAGGAAAACAAATATTGTATATTAATGCATATATGTGGAGCCTAAAAATGGTACAGATGAACTGGTTTGCAGGGAAGAAATAGAGACACAGAGGTAGAGAACAAACGTATGGACACCAAGTGTGGGAAGCCATGGGGTGGTGGTGGTGGGATGAGTTGGGAGTTTGGGATTGACCTGTGTACATGTATATGCATAAAATACATAACTAATAATAATGTGCTGTATAAAAAAAATAAATAAAATTAAATTTCAAAATTTTAAAAAATAAAATTTAAAAATAAAACAGAAAAAAGTTCTTCCCGTCACACGGATGTATTTATAGGAATGAATTATTTCCATGCTTATATCTATAAATACATAAAAGAGGAATAAAATCTAACTTGAACCATACAAGAAAAAAAAACCTGAACCCACGAGTTATACAGAGGAAAACCCTATCAGGGCACTTGCTCCAGTGGTAAACAATTCTGAAATTGGTCAGAGGTGGGGAAGCATCTCCCATACAGCCATCAACCCAAGCCCCACGCAAGGAGCGACCTCATTGCAAAGTTTGGGGACCGTGCCGAGGCATCTGTGAGTAAACGTGAGCTGAGCCCCTGGCCAGCTGCTGCTGAACTGTTCCCACCCTTTCCAGGTAAAACACCTGAATATGTACAAGGGCTTGAAAGCCTAGAGGAAGGACCGTGGAGCCACACCAGCGACAGCACGCAGGCCAACTTGGTGCCTGCAGGCCAGCCAGGGTGGTCCTGGCCCTGGGCGCTCTTCCAGAAGCTTTCCATTGCCCTGCCTGAGATACCCCTCCTGTCCCGGCCCCCACTGCTTTTTTCCTTCCTCACCTCTGTCCGGAGAGAAATTCCAGCGGAAGGCATGTGTGACACAACCTCTTCTTTACTGGCGGCAGCCTGGCAACTCCTGCAGAAAGGCCAGCAGAACCCCACTCACACCAGGCCACCCACAAAGCTGTGGCCCCTCACCCCCTTCCACCAACACAGCCCCGAGACTGCTGATGGGGCAGAGAATATGGAGTCAGGCACAGCTTCAAGGGCTATTGCTGCCTGGAGCGCTGTTTATATTGACCTCAACGAGGCACACCTGGGGAGGGCGGGCCGGCAGGGTAAGGCTGCCCAGGTCAGCTAATCCACAACCCTCAGGGAATCACATTGTTGAAAATGGACCCCGCTAAGGCAGAAGAGAAGCCAAGGGAAAAAAGGACACAATGCCATTTGCAGCACCGTAGATGAGTCTAGAAGTAATCACGTGACTTGTAGTAAGCAGAAAGTGGAAGACACATATCATATCATATCACTTATAGGTGTTACCTAAAAATGGATCCCAGGGCAGATATTTCCACGGAGAAGGGCAATCACAGATTCATTAAACAAACTTATGGTTCACCAATGGAAAGTTGTGAGAATTGGTTTCATTACGATACCGGGTTAACAGACATATACAAACACAGGTGACATATATAATCACCAAAGACCTACAGAATACCAAGAGAGGACTACTCAACATTCTGTCATAACGTACATGGGAAAAGGGTCCCAGGAAGGACAGACATGTCTATATGTGTAAAAGAACCACATCTTCCACACCTACAACAAGCCAAACATTGTAATCAAACTTGCTGTAATAAAAAATAAAAAAATAAATTAAAAACACGAACAAGAAGTAGTGAGACAAACGTGAGGGGCTTTCTCCTGGCACATTCCATTCTAAACTCCAATCTAGAACACCACTTCCACTGAGGCTCTCTTGCCCTAGTAACCAGATTTGGTAAGGGTGAACTGCTGCCACCTTGTGGCCGTTTCACACAACAGCAGCTTTAATCCCAACGCTAATGGTCAGTTGATATTCAAAATCATTGCAGGCCTGTAAATGACACCTGCCCTGAAAACAAATCCTGGGGTCACATATCGACCTAAATATTCAAAGGACGTCCATATTTCAAAACGACCGTTTCAAAAGGCATATTTTACGCACATTAGTGTTCTGCTTCTTTTCCTTTCTTTCCTTTTTTTTGTTAAAAAAAGCGGGAATGGAAAAAAGCATCCCTCAGAATGGGCGAAAATCGTTGCAGACGAATCAATGGACAGAGGTTTAATCTCCAATATATATAAACAGCTCATGCAGCTTAATATTAAAAAAACAAACAACCCAAAAAAATGGGCAGAAGATCTAAAGAGACGTTTCTTCAAAGGAGACACAGAGATGGCTAAGACGCACATGAAAAGCTGCTCAACAGCACTAATTATTAGAGAAATAAAATCAAAACTACAATGAGGTTTCACCTCACACCTGTAAGAATCGGCATCATCAGAAAATCTACAAACAACCAATTCTGGGGAGGGTGTGGACAAAAGGAGCCCTCTTCCACAATTGGTGGGAATGTAAATTGATACAGTCACTATGGAGAACAGTATGGAGTTTCCTTAAAAAAACTAAAAATAGAATTACCATCTGATCCAGCAATCCCACTTCTGGGCATATACCCAGAGAAAACCGTAAATCAAAAAGGCACATTCACCACAATGTTCATTGCAGCACTATTTACAATAGCCAGGTAATGGAAGCAACCTAAATGCCCACAGACAGATGAATGGATAAAGATGTGGTACATATATGAAATGGAATATTACTCGGCCATAAAAAGGAATGAAACTGGGTCATTTGTAGAGACATCGATGGATCGAGAGACTGTCATACAGAATGAAGTAAGTCAGAAAGAGGAAAACAAATATTGTATATTAATGCATATATGTGGAGCCTAAAAATGGTACAGATGAACTGGTTTGCAGGGAAGAAATAGAGACACAGAGGTAGAGAACAAACGTATGGACACCAAGTGTGGGAAGCCATGGGGTGGTGGTGGTGGGATGAGTTGGGAGTTTGGGATTGACCTGTGTACATGTATATGCATAAAATACATAACTAATAATAATGTGCTGTATAAAAAAAATAAATAAAATTAAATTTCAAAATTTTAAAAAATAAAATTTAAAAATAAAACAGAAAAAAGTTCTTCCCGTCACACAGATGTATTTATAGGAATGAATTATTTCCATGCTTATATCTATAAATAAATAAAAGAGGAATAAAATCTAACTTGAACCATAAAAGAAAAAAAAACCTGAACCCACGAGTTATACAGAGGAAAACCCTATCAGGGCACTTGCGCCAGTGGTAAACAATTATGAAATTGGTCAGAGGTGGGGAAGCATCTCCCATACAGCCATCAACCCACCCCCCACGCAAGGAGCGACCTCATTGCAAAGTTTGGGGACCGTGCCGAGGCATCTGTGAGTAAACGTGAGCTGAGCCCCTGGCCAGCTGCTGCTGAACTGTTCCCACCCTTTCCAGGTAAAACACCTGAATATGTACAAGGGCTTGAAAGCCTAGAGGAAGGACCGTGGAGCCACACCAGCGACAGCACGCAGGCCAACTTGGTGCCTGCAGGCCAGCCAGGGTGGTCCTGGCCCTGGGCGCTCTTCCAGAAGCTTTCCATTGCCCTGCCTGAGATACCCCTCCTGTCCCGGCCCCCACTGCTTTTTTCCTTCCTCACCTCTGTCCGGAGAGAAATTCCAGCGGAAGGCATGTGTGACACAACCTCTTCTTTACTGGCGGCAGCCTGGCAACTCCTGCAGAAAGGCCAGCAGAACCCCACTCACACCAGGCCACCCACAAAGCTGTGGCCCCTCACCCCCTTCCACCAACACAGCCCCGAGACTGCTGATGGGGCAGAGAATATGGAGTCAGGCACAGCTTCAAGGGCTATTGCTGCCTGGAGCGCTGTTTATATTGACCTCAACGAGGCACACCTGGGGAGGGCGGGCCGGCAGGGTAAGGCTGCCCAGGTCAGCTAATCCACAACCCTCAGGGAATCACATTGTTGAAAATGGACCCCGCTAAGGCAGAAGAGAAGCCAAGGGAAAAAAGGACACAATGCCATTTGCAGCACCGTAGATGAGTCTAGAAGTAATCACGTGACTTGTAGTAAGCAGAAAGTGGAAGACACATATCATATCATATCACTTATAGGTGTTACCTAAAAATGGATCCCAGGGCAGATATTTCCACGGAGAAGGGCAATCACAGATTCATTAAACAAACTTATGGTTCACCAATGGAAAGTTGTGAGAATTGGTTTCATTACGATACCGGGTTAACAGACATATACAAACACAGGTGACATATATAATCACCAAAGACCTACAGAATACCAAGAGAGGACTACTCAACATTCTGTCATAACGTACATGGGAAAAGGGTCCCAGGAAGGACAGACATGTCTATATGTGTAAAAGAACCACATCTTCCACACCTACAACAAGCCAAACATTGTAATCAAACTTGCTGTAATAAAAAATAAAAAAATAAATTAAAAACACGAACAAGAAGTAGTGAGACAAACGTGAGGGGCTTTCTCCTGGCACATTCCATTCTAAACTCCAATCTAGAACACCACTTCCACTGAGGCTCTCTTGCCCTAGTAACCAGATTTGGTAAGGGTGAACTGCTGCCACCTTGTGGCCGTTTCACACAACAGCAGCTTTAATCCCAACGCTAATGGTCAGTTGATATTCAAAATCATTGCAGGCCTGTAAATGACACCTGCCCTGAAAACAAATCCTGGGGTCACATATCGACCTAAATATTCAAAGGACGTCCATATTTCAAAACGACCGTTTCAAAAGGCATATTTTACGCACATTAGTGTTCTGCTTCTTTTCCTTTCTTTCCTTTTTTTTGTTAAAAAAAGCGGGAATGGAAAAAAGCATCCCTCAGAATGGGCGAAAATCGTTGCAGACGAATCAATGGACAGAGGTTTAATCTCCAATATATATAAACAGCTCATGCAGCTTAATATTAAAAAAACAAACAACCCAAAAAAATGGGCAGAAGATCTAAAGAGACGTTTCTTCAAAGGAGACACAGAGATGGCTAAGACGCACATGAAAAGCTGCTCAACAGCACTAATTATTAGAGAAATAAAATCAAAACTACAATGAGGTTTCACCTCACACCTGTAAGAATCGGCATCATCAGAAAATCTACAAACAACCAATTCTGGGGAGGGTGTGGACAAAAGGAGCCCTCTTCCACAATTGGTGGGAATGTAAATTGATACAGTCACTATGGAGAACAGTATGGAGTTTCCTTAAAAAAACTAAAAATAGAATTACCATCTGATCCAGCAATCCCACTTCTGGGCATATACCCAGAGAAAACCGTAAATCAAAAAGGCACATTCACCACAATGTTCATTGCAGCACTATTTACAATAGCCAGGTAATGGAAGCAACCTAAATGCCCACAGACAGATGAATGGATAAAGATGTGGTACATATATGAAATGGAATATTACTCGGCCATAAAAAGGAATGAAACTGGGTCATTTGTAGAGACATCGATGGATCGAGAGACTGTCATACAGAATGAAGTAAGTCAGAAAGAGGAAAACAAATATTGTATATTAATGCATATATGTGGAGCCTAAAAATGGTACAGATGAACTGGTTTGCAGGGAAGAAATAGAGACACAGAGGTAGAGAACAAACGTATGGACACCAAGTGTGGGAAGCCATGGGGTGGTGGTGGTGGGATGAGTTGGGAGTTTGGGATTGACCTGTGTACATGTATATGCATAAAATACATAACTAATAATAATGTGCTGTATAAAAAAAATAAATAAAATTAAATTTCAAAATTTTAAAAAATAAAATTTAAAAATAAAACAGAAAAAAGTTCTTCCCGTCACACAGATGTATTTATAGGAATGAATTATTTCCATGCTTATATCTATAAATAAATAAAAGAGGAATAAAATCTAACTTGAACCATAAAAGAAAAAAAAACCTGAACCCACGAGTTATACAGAGGAAAACCCTATCAGGGCACTTGCGCCAGTGGTAAACAATTATGAAATTGGTCAGAGGTGGGGAAGCATCTCCCATACAGCCATCAACCCACCCCCCACGCAAGGAGCGACCTCATTGCAAAGTTTGGGGACCGTGCCGAGGCATCTGTGAGTAAACGTGAGCTGAGCCCCTGGCCAGCTGCTGCTGAACTGTTCCCACCCTTTCCAGGTAAAACACCTGAATATGTACAAGGGCTTGAAAGCCTAGAGGAAGGACCGTGGAGCCACACCAGCGACAGCACGCAGGCCAACTTGGTGCCTGCAGGCCAGCCAGGGTGGTCCTGTCCCCGGGCGCTCTTCCAGAAGCTTTCCATTGCCCTGCCTGAGATACCCCTCCTGTCCCGGCCCCCACTGCTTTTTTCCTTCCTCACCTCTGTCCGGAGAGAAATTCCAGCAGAAGGTATGGGTGACACAACCTCTTCTTTGCAGGCGGCAGCCTGGCAACTCCTGCAGAAAGGCCAGCAGAACCCCACTCACACCGGGCCACCAACAAAGCTGTGGCCCCTCACTCCCTCCCACCAGCACAGCCCCGAGACTGCTGACGGGGCAGAGAATATGGAGTCAGGCACAGCTTCAGGGGCTATTGCTGCCTGGAGCGCTGTTTATATTGACCTCAATGAGGCACACCTGGGGAGGGCGGGCTGGCAGGGTAAGGCTGCCCAGGTCAGCTAATCCACAACCCTCAGGCAATCACATTGTTGAAAATGGACCCCGCTAAAGCAGAAGAGAAGCCAAGGGAAAAAGGGCCACAATGCCATTTGCAGCACCGTAGATGAGTCTAGAAGTAATCACGTGACTTGTAGTAAGTCAGAAAGTGGAAGACACATATCATATCATATCACTTATAGGTGTTACCTAAAAATGGATCCCAGGGCAGATATTTCCACGGAGAAGGGCAATCACAGATTCATTAAACAGACTTATGGTTCACCAATGGAAAGGTGTGAGGATTGGTTTCATTACGATATCGGGGTTAACAGACATATACAAACACAGGTGACATATATAATCACCAAAGACCTACAGAATACCAAGAGAGGACTACTCAACATTCTGTCATAACGTACATGGGAAAAGGATCCCAGGAAGAACAGTCATCTGTATATGTGTAAAAGAACCACATCTTCCACACCTACAACAAGCCAAACATTGTAATCAAACTTGCTGTAATAAAAAATAAAAAATTAAATTAAAAACACGAACAAGAAGTAGTGAGACAAACTTGAGGGTCTTTCTCCTGACACATTCCATTCTAAACTCCAATCTAGAACACCACTTCCACTGAGGCTCTCTTGCCCTAGTAACCAGATTTGGTAAGGGTGAACTGCTGCCACCTTGTGGCCGTTTCACACAACAGCAGCTTTAATCCCAACGCTAATGGTCAGTTGATATTCAAAATCATTGCAGGCCTGTAAATCACAACTGCCCTGAAAACAAATCCTGGGGTCACATATCGACCAAAAAATTCAAAGGACGTCCATATGTCAAAACGACCGTTTCAAAAGGCATATTTTAGGCACATTAGTGTTCTGCTTCTTTTTCTTTCTTTCCTTTCTTGTTAAAAAACACGGGAATGGAAAAAGGCATCCCTCTGAATGGGCGAAAATCGTTGCAGACGAATCAATGGACAGAGGTTTAATCTCCAATATATATAAACAGCTCATGCAGCTTAATATTAAAAAAACAAACAACCCAATACAAAAATGGGCAGAAGATCTAAAGAGACGTTTCTTCAAAGGAGACACAGAGATGGCCAAGACGCACATGAAAAGCTGCTCAACAGCACTAATTATCAGAGAAATGCAAATCAAAACTACAATGAGATTTCACCTCACACCTGTTAGAATCGGCATCATCTGAAAATCTACAAACAACCAATTCTGGGGAGGGTGTGGACAAAAGGAGCCCTCTTCCACGATTGGTGGGAATGTAAATTGATACAGTCACTATGGAGAACAGTATGGAGTTTCCTTAAAAAAACTAGAAATAGAATTACCATCTGATCCAGCAATCCCACTTCTGGGCATATACCCAGAGAAAACCGTAAATCAAAAAGGCACATTCACCACAATGTTCATTGCAGCACTATTTACAATAGCCAGGTAATGGAAGCAACCTAAATGCGCACAGACAGATGAATGGATAAAGATGTGGTACATATATGAAATGGAATATTACTCGGCCATAAAAAGGAATGAAACTGGGTCATTTGTAGAGACATCGATGGATCGAGAGACTGTCATACAGAATGAAGTAAGTCAGAAAGAGGAAAACAAATATTGTATATTAATGCATATATGTGGAGCCTAAAAATGGTACAGATGAACTGGTTTGCAGGGAAGAAATAGAGACACAGAGGTAGAGAACAAACGTATGGACACCAAGTGTGGGAAGCCATGGGGTGGTGGTGGTGGGATGAGTTGGGAGTTTGGGATTGACCTGTGTACATGTATATGCATAAAATACATAACTAATAATAATGTGCTGTATAAAAAAAATAAATAAAATTAAATTTCAAAATTTTAAAAAATAAAATTTAAAAATAAAACAGAAAAAAGTTCTTCCCGTCACACGGATGTATTTATAGGAATGAATTATTTCCATGCTTATATCTATAAATACATAAAAGAGGAATAAAATCTAACTTGAACCATACAAGAAAAAAAAACCTGAACCCACGAGTTATACAGAGGAAAACCCTATCAGGGCACTTGCTCCAGTGGTAAACAATTCTGAAATTGGTCAGAGGTGGGGAACCATCTCCCATACAGCCATCAACCCAAGCCCCACGCAAGGAGCGACCTCATTGCAAAGTTTGGGGACCGTGCCGAGGCATCTGTGAGTAAACGTGAGCTGAGCCCCTGGCCAGCTGCTGCTGAACTGTTCCCACCCTTTCCAGGTAAAACACCTGAATATGTACAAGGGCTTGAAAGCCTAGAGGAAGGACCGTGGAGCCACACCAGCGACAGCACGCAGGCCAACTTGGTGCCTGCAGGCCAGCCAGGGTGGTCCTGGCCCTGGGCGCTCTTCCAGAAGCTTTCCATTGCCCTGCCTGAGATACCCCTCCTGTCCCGGCCCCCACTGCTTTTTTCCTTCCTCACCTCTGTCCGGAGAGAAATTCCAGCGGAAGGCATGTGTGACACAACCTCTTCTTTGCAGGCGGCAGCCTGGCAACTCCTGCAGAAAGGCCAGCAGAACCCCACTCACACCGGGCCACCCACAAAGCTGTGGCCCCTCACCCCCTTCCACCAACACAGCCCCGAGACTGCTGATGGGGCAGAGAATATGGAGTCAGGCACAGCTTCAAGGGCTATTGCTGCCTGGAGCGCTGTTTATATTGACCTCAACGAGGCACACCTGGGGAGGGCGGGCCGGCAGGGTAAGGCTGCCCAGGTCAGCTAATCCACAACCCTCAGGGAATCACATTGTTGAAAATGGACCCCGCTAAGGCAGAAGAGAAGCCAAGGGAAAAAAGGACACAATGCCATTTGCAGCACCGTAGATGAGTCTAGAAGTAATCACGTGACTTGTAGTAAGCAGAAAGTGGAAGACACATATCATATCATATCACTTATAGGTGTTACCTAAAAATGGATCCCAGGGCAGATATTTCCACGGAGAAGGGCAATCACAGATTCATTAAACAAACTTATGGTTCACCAATGGAAAGGTGTGAGGATTGGTTTCATTACGATATCGGGGTTAACAGACATATACAAACACAGGTGACATATATAATCACCAAAGACCTACAGAATACCAAGAGAGGACTACTCAACATTCTGTCATAACGTACATGGGAAAAGGGTCCCAGGAAGAACAGACATGTCTATATGTGTAAAAGAACCACATCTTCCACACCTACAACAAGCCAAACATTGTAATCAAACTTGCTGTAATAAAAAATAAAAAAATAAATTAAAAACACGAACAAGAAGTAGTGAGACAAACGTGAGGGGCTTTCTCCTGGCACATTCCATTCTAAACTCCAATCTAGAACACCACTTCCACTGAGGCTCTCTTGCCCTAGTAACCAGATTTGGTAAGGGTGAACTGCTGCCACCTTGTGGCCGTTTCACACAACAGCAGCTTTAATCCCAACGCTAATGGTCAGTTGATATTCAAAATCATTGCTGGCCTGTAAATGACACCTGCCCTGAAAACAAATCCTGGGGTCACATATCGACCTAAATATTCAAAGGACGTCCATATTTCAAAACGACCGTTTCAAAAGGCATATTTTACGCACATTAGTGTTCTGCTTCTTTTCCTTTCTTTCCTTTTTTTGTTAAAAAAGCGGGAATGGAAAAAAGCATCCCTCAGAATGGGCGAAAATCGTTGCAGACGAATCAATGGACAGAGGTTTAATCTCCAATATATATAAACAGCTCATGCAGCTTAATATTAAAAAAACAAACAACCCAAAAAAATGGGCAGAAGATCTAAAGAGACGTTTCTTCAAAGGAGACACAGAGATGGCTAAGACGCACATGAAAAGCTGCTCAACAGCACTAATTATTAGAGAAATAAAATCAAAACTACAATGAGGTTTCACCTCACACCTGTAAGAATCGGCATCATCAGAAAATCTACAAACAACCAATTCTGGGGAGGGTGTGGACAAAAGGAGCCCTCTTCCACAATTGGTGGGAATGTAAATTGACACAGTCACTATGGAGAACAGTATGGAGTTTCCTTAAAAAAACTAAAAATAGAATTACCATCTGATCCAGCAATCCCACTTCTGGGCATATACCCAGAGAAAACCGTAAATCAAAAAGGCACATTCACCACAATGTTCATTGCAGCACTATTTACAATAGCCAGGTAATGGAAGCAACCTAAATGCCCACAGACAGATGAATGGATAAAGATGTGGTACATATATGAAATGGAATATTACTCGGCCATAAAAAGGAATGAAACTGGGTCATTTGTAGAGACATCGATGGATCGAGAGACTGTCATACAGAATGAAGTAAGTCAGAAAGAGGAAAACAAATATTGTATATTAATGCATATATGTGGAGCCTAAAAATGGTACAGATGAACTGGTTTGCAGGGAAGAAATAGAGACACAGAGGTAGAGAACAAACGTATGGACACCAAGTGTGGGAAGCCATGGGGTGGTGGTGGTGGGATGAGTTGGGAGTTTGGGATTGACCTGTGTACATGTATATGCATAAAATACATAACTAATAATAATGTGCTGTATAAAAAAAATAAATAAAATTAAATTTCAAAATTTTAAAAAATAAAATTTAAAAATAAAACAGAAAAAAGTTCTTCCCGTCACACAGATGTATTTATAGGAATGAATTATTTCCATGCTTATATCTATAAATACATAAAAGAGGAATAAAATCTAACTTGAACCATACAAGAAAAAAAAACCTGAACCCACGAGTTATACAGAGGAAAACCCTATCAGGGCACTTGCTCCAGTGGTAAACAATTATGAAATTGGTCAGAGGTGGGGAAGCATCTCCCATACAGCCATCAACCCACCCCCCACGCAAGGAGCGACCTCATTGCAAAGTTTGGGGACCGTGCCGAGGCATCTGTGAGTAAACGTGAGCTGAGCCCCTGGCCAGCTGCTGCTGAACTGTTCCCACCCTTTCCAGGTAAAACACCTGAATATGTACAAGGGCTTGAAAGCCTAGAGGAAGGACCGTGGAGCCACACAAGCGACAGCACGCAGGCCAACTTGGTGCCTGCAGGCCAGCCAGGGTGGTCCTGTCCCCGGGCGCTCTTCCAGAAGCTTTCCATTGCCCTGCCTGAGATACCCCTCCTGTCCCGGCCCCCACTGCTTTTTTCCTTCCTCACCTCTGTCCGGAGAGAAATTCCAGCAGAAGGTATGGGTGACACAACCTCTTCTTTGCAGGCGGCAGCCTGGCAACTCCTGCAGAAAGGCCAGCAGAACCCCACTCACACCGGGCCACCAACAAAGCTGTGGCCCCTCACTCCCTCCCACCAGCACAGCCCCGAGACTGCTGACGGGGCAGAGAATATGGAGTCAGGCACAGCTTCAGGGGCTATTGCTGCCTGGAGCGCTGTTTATATTGACCTCAATGAGGCACACCTGGGGAGGGCGGGCTGGCAGGGTAAGGCTGCCCAGGTCAGCTAATCCACAACCCTCAGGCAATCACATTGTTGAAAATGGACCCCGCTAAAGCAGAAGAGAAGCCAAGGGAAAAAGGGCCACAATGCCATTTGCAGCACCGTAGATGAGTCTAGAAGTAATCACGTGACTTGTAGTAAGTCAGAAAGTGGAAGACACATATCATATCATATCACTTATAGGTGTTACCTAAAAATGGATCCCAGGGCAGATATTTCCACGGAGAAGGGCAATCACAGATTCATTAAACAGACTTATGGTTCACCAATGGAAAGGTGTGAGGATTGGTTTCATTACGATATCGGGGTTAACAGACATATACAAACACAGGTGACATATATAATCACCAAAGACCTACAGAATACCAAGAGAGGACTACTCAACATTCTGTCATAACGTACATGGGAAAAGGATCCCAGGAAGAACAGTCATCTGTATATGTGTAAAAGAACCACATCTTCCACACCTACAACAAGCCAAACATTGTAATCAAACTTGCTGTAATAAAAAATAAAAAATTAAATTAAAAACACGAACAAGAAGTAGTGAGACAAACGTGAGGGTCTTTCTCCTGACACATTCCATTCTAAACTCCAATCTAGAACACCACTTCCACTGAGGCTCTCTTGCCCTAGTAACCAGATTTGGTAAGGGTGAACTGCTGCCACCTTGTGGCCGTTTCACACAACAGCAGCTTTAATCCCAACGCTAATGGTCAGTTGATATTCAAAATCATTGCAGGCCTGTAAATGACACCTGCCCTGAAAACAAATCCTGGGGTCACATATCGACCAAAAAATTCAAAGGACGTCCAAATGTCAAAACGACCGTTTCAAAAGGCATATTTTACGCACATTAGTGTTCTGCTTCTTTTCCTTTCTTTCCTTTCTTGTTAAAAAACACGGGAATGGAAAAAGGCATCCCTCTGAATGGGCGAAAATCGTTGCAGACGAATCAATGGACAGAGGTTTAATCTCCAATATATATAAACAGCTCATGCAGCTTAATATTAAAAAAACAAACAACCCAAAAAAAATGGGCAGAAGATCTAAAGAGACGTTTCTTCAAAGGAGACACAGAGATGGCCAAGACGCACATGAAAAGCTGCTCAACAGCACTAATTATCAGAGAAATGCAAATCAAAACTACAATGAGATTTCACCTCACACCTGTTAGAATCGGCATCATCAGAAAATCTACAAACAACCAATTCTGGGGAGGGTGTGGACAAAAGGAGCCCTCTTCCACGATTGGTGGGAATGTAAATTGATACAGTCACTATGGAGAACAGTATGGAGTTTCCTTAAAAAAACTAGAAATAGAATTACCATCTGATCCAGCAATCCCACTTCTGGGCATATACCCAGAGAAAACCGTAAATCAAAAATGCACATTCACCACAATGTTCATTGCAGCACTATTTACAATAGCCAGGTAATGGAAGCAACCTAAATGCGCACAGACAGATGAATGGATAAAGATGTGGTACATATATGAAATGGAATATTACTCGGCCATAAAAAGGAATGAAACTGGGTCATTTGTAGAGACATCGATGGATCGAGAGACTGTCATACAGAATGAAGTAAGTCAGAAAGAGGAAAACAAATATTGTATATTAATGCATATATGTGGAGCCTAAAAATGGTACAGATGAACTGGTTTGCAGGGAAGAAATAGAGACACAGAGGTAGAGAACAAACGTATGGACACCAAGTGTGGGAAGCCATGGGGTGGTGGTGGTGGGATGAGTTGGGAGTTTGGGATTGACCTGTGTACATGTATATGCATAAAATACATAACTAATAATAATGTGCTGTATAAAAAAAATAAATAAAATTAAATTTCAAAATTTTAAAAAATAAAATTTAAAAATAAAACAGAAAAAAGTTCTTCCCGTCACACAGATGTATTTATAGGAATGAATTATTTCCATGCTTATATCTATAAATACATAAAAGAGGAATAAAATCTAACTTGAACCATACAAGAAAAAAAAACCTGAACCCACGAGTTATACAGAGGAAAACCCTATCAGGGCACTTGCTCCAGTGGTAAACAATTATGAAATTGGTCAGAGGTGGGGAAGCATCTCCCATACAGCCATCAACCCACCCCCCACGCAAGGAGCGACCTCATTGCAAAGTTTGGGGACCGTGCCGAGGCATCTGTGAGTAAACGTGAGCTGAGCCCCTGGCCAGCTGCTGCTGAACTGTTCCCACCCTTTCCAGGTAAAACACCTGAATATGTACAAGGGCTTGAAAGCCTAGAGGAAGGACCGTGGAGCCACACAAGCGACAGCATGCAGGCCAACTTGGTGCCTGCAGGCCAGCCAGGGTGGTCCTGTCCCCGGGCGCTCTTCCAGAAGCTTTCCATTGCCCTGCCTGAGATACCCCTCCTGTCCCGGCCCCCACTGCTTTTTTCCTTCCTCACCTCTGTCCGGAGAGAAATTCCAGCAGAAGGTATGGGTGACACAACCTCTTCTTTGCAGGTGGCAGCCTGGCAACTCCGGCAGAAAGGTCAGCAGAACCCCACTCACACCGGGTCACCAACAAAGCTGTGGCCCCTCACTCCCTCCCACCAACACAGCCCCGAGACTGCTGACGGGGCAGAGAATATGGAGTCAGGCACAGCTTCAGGGGCTATTGCTGCCTGGAGCGCTGTTTATATTGACCTCAACGAGGCACACCTGGGGAGGGCGGGCCGGCAGGGTACGGCTGCCCAGGTCAGCTAATCCACAACCCTCAGGGAATCACATTGTTGAAAATGGACCCCGCTAAGGCAGAAGAGAAGCCAAGGGAAAAAAGGACACAATGCCATTTGCAGCACCGTAGATGAGTCTAGAAGTATTCAGGTGACTTGTAGTAAGTCAGAAAGTGGAAGACACATATCATATCATATCACTTATAGGTGTTACCTAAAAATGGATCCCAGGGCAGATATTTCCACGGAGAACGGCAATCACAGATTCATTAAACAGACTTATGGTTCACCAATGGAAAGGTGTGAGGATTGGTTTCATTACGATATCGGGGTTAACAGACATATGCAAACACAGGTGACATATATAATCACCAAAGACCTACAGAATACCAAGAGAGGACTACTCAATATTCTGTCATAACGTACATGGGAAAAGGATCCCAGGAAGAACAGACATGTGTATATGTGTAAAAGAACCACATCTTCCACACCTACAACAAGCCAAACATTGTAATCAAACTTGCTGTAATAAAAAATAAAAAATTAAATTAAAAACACGAACAAGAAGTAGTGAGACAAACGTGAGGGGCTTTCTCCTGGCACATTCCATTCTAAACTCCAATCTAGAACACCACTTCCACTGAGGCTCTCTTGCCCTAGTAACCAGATTTGGTAAGGGTGAACTGCTGCCACCTTGTGGCCGTTTCACACAACAGCAGCTTTAATCCGAACGCTAATGGTCAGTAGATATTCAAAATCATTGCAGGCCTGTAAATGACACCTGCCCTGAAAACAAATCCTGGGGTCACATATCGACCAAAAAATTCAAAGGACGTCCATATGTAAAAACGACCGTTTCAAAAGGCATATTTTAGGCACATTAGTGTTCTGCTTCTTTTCCTTTCTTTCCTTTCTTGTTAAAAAACACGGGAATGGAAAAAGGCATCCCTCTGAATGGGCGAAAATCGTTGCAGACGAATCAATGGACAGAGGTTTAATCTCCAATATATATAAACAGCTCATGCAGCTTAATATTAAAAAAACAAACAACCCAAAAAAAATGGGCAGAAGATCTAAAGAGACGTTTCTTCAAAGGAGACACAGAGATGGCCAAGACGCACATGAAAAGCTGCTCAACAGCACTAATTATCAGAGAAATGCAAATCAAAACTACAATGAGATTTCACCTCACACCTGTTAGAATCGGCATCATCTGAAAATCTACAAACAACCAATTCTGGGGAGGGTGTGGACAAAAGGAGCCCTCTTCCACGATTGGTGGGAATGTAAATTGATACAGTCACTATGGAGAACAGTATGGAGTTTCCTTAAAAAAACTAGAAATAGAATTACCATCTGATCCAGCAATCCCACTTCTGGGCATATACCCAGAGAAAACCGTAAATCAAAAAGGCACATTCACCACAATGTTCATTGCAGCACTATTTACAATAGCCAGGTAATGGAAGCAACGTAAATGCGCACAGACAGATGAATGGATAAAGATGTGGTTCATATATGAAATGGAATATTACTCGGCCATAAAAAGGAATGAAACTGGGTCATTTGTAGAGACATCGATGGATCGAGAGACTGTCATACAGAATGAAGTAAGTCAGAAAGAGGAAAACAAATATTGTATATTAATGCATATATGTGGAGCCTAAAAATGGTACAGATGAACTGGTTTGCAGGGAAGAAATAGAGACACAGAGGTAGAGAACAAACGTATGGACACCAAGTGTGGGAAGCCATGGGGTGGTGGTGGTGGGATGAGTTGGGAGTTTGGGATTGACCTGTGTACATGTATATGCATAAAATACATAACTAATAATAATGTGCTGTATAAAAAAAATAAATAAAATTAAATTTCAAAATTTTAAAAAATAAAATTTAAAAATAAAACAGAAAAAAAGTTCTTCCCGTCACACAGATGTATTTATAGGAATGAATTATTTCCATGCTTATATCTATAAATACATAAAAGAGGAATAAAATCTAACTTGAACCATACAAGAAAAAAAAACCTGAACCCACGAGTTATACAGAGGAAAACCCTATCAGGGCACTTGCTCCAGTGGTAAACAATTATGAAATTGGTCAGAGGTGGGGAAGCATCTCCCATACAGCCAGCAACCCACCCCCCACGCAAGGAGCGACCTCATTGCAAAGTTTGGGGACCGTGCCGAGGCATCTGTGAGTAAACGTGAGCTGAGCCCCTGGCCAGCTGCTGCTGAACTGTTCCCACCCTTTCCAGGTAAAACACCTGAATATGTACAAGGGCTTGAAAGCCTAGAGGAAGGACCGTGGAGCCACACCAGCGACAGCACGCAGGCCAACTTGGTGCCTGCAGGCCAGCCAGGGTGGTCCTGTCCCCGGGCGCTCTTCCAGAAGCTTTCCATTGCCCTGCCTGAGATACCCCTCCTGTCCCGGCCCCCACTGCTTTTTTCCTTCCTCACCTCTGTCCGGAGAGAAATTCCAGCAGAAGGTATGGGTGACACAACCTCTTCTTTGCAGGCGGCAGCCTGGCAACTCCTGCAGAAAGGCCAGCAGAACCCCACTCACACCGGGCCACCAACAAAGCTGTGGCCCCTCACTCCCTCCCACCAGCACAGCCCCGAGACTGCTGACGGGGCAGAGAATATGGAGTCAGGCACAGCTTCAGGGGCTATTGCTGCCTGGAGCGCTGTTTATATTGACCTCAATGAGGCACACCTGGGGAGGGCGGGCTGGCAGGGTAAGGCTGCCCAGGTCAGCTAATCCACAACCCTCAGGCAATCACATTGTTGAAAATGGACCCCGCTAAAGCAGAAGAGAAGCCAAGGGAAAAAGGGCCACAATGCCATTTGCAGCACCGTAGATGAGTCTAGAAGTAATCACGTGACTTGTAGTAAGTCAGAAAGTGGAAGACACATATCATATCATATCACTTATAGGTGTTACCTAAAAATGGATCCCAGGGCAGATATTTCCACGGAGAAGGGCAATCACAGATTCATTAAACAGACTTATGGTTCACCAATGGAAAGGTGTGAGGATTGGTTTCATTACGATATCGGGGTTAACAGACATATACAAACACAGGTGACATATATAATCACCAAAGACCTACAGAATACCAAGAGAGGACTACTCAACATTCTGTCATAACGTACATGGGAAAAGGATCCCAGGAAGAACAGTCATCTGTATATGTGTAAAAGAACCACATCTTCCACACCTACAACAAGCCAAACATTGTAATCAAACTTGCTGTAATAAAAAATAAAAAATTAAATTAAAAACACGAACAAGAAGTAGTGAGACAAACGTGAGGGTCTTTCTCCTGACACATTCCATTCTAAACTCCAATCTAGAACACCACTTCCACTGAGGCTCTCTTGCCCTAGTAACCAGATTTGGTAAGGGTGAACTGCTGCCACCTTGTGGCCGTTTCACACAACAGCAGCTTTAATCCCAACGCTAATGGTCAGTTGATATTCAAAATCATTGCAGGCCTGTAAATGACACCTGCCCTGAAAACAAATCCTGGGGTCACATATCGACCAAAAAATTCAAAGGACGTCCAAATGTCAAAACGACCGTTTCAAAAGGCATATTTTAGGCACATTAGTGTTCTGCTTCTTTTCCTTTCTTTCCTTTCTTGTTAAAAAACACGGGAATGGAAAAAGGCATCCCTCTGAATGGGTGAAAATCGTTGCAGACGAATCAATGGACAGAGGTTTAATCTCCAATATATATAAACAGCTCATGCAGCTTAATATTAAAAAAACAAACAACCCAAAAAAAATGGGCAGAAGATCTAAAGAGACGTTTCTTCAAAGGAGACACAGAGATGGCCAAGACGCACATGAAAAGCTGCTCAACAGCACTAATTATCAGAGAAATGCAAATCAAAACTACAATGAGATTTCACCTCACACCTGTTAGAATCGGCATCATCTGAAAATCTACAAACAACCAATTCTGGGGAGGGTGTGGACAAAAGGAGCCCTCTTCCACTATTGGTGGGAATGTAAATTGATACAGTCACTATGGAGAACAGTATGGAGTTTCCTTAAAAAAACTAGAAATAGAATTACCATCTGATCCAGCAATCCCACTTCTGGGCATATACCCAGAGAAAACCGTAAATCAAAAAGGCACATTCACCACAATGTTCATTGCAGCACTATTTACAATAGCCAGGTAATGGAAGCAACCTAAATGCGCACAGACAGATGAATGGATAAAGATGTGGTACATATATGAAATGGAATATTACTCGGCCATAAAAAGGAATGAAACTGGGTCATTTGTAGAGACATCGATGGATCGAGAGACTGTCATACAGAATGAAGTAAGTCAGAAAGAGGAAAACAAATATTGTATATTAATGCATATATGTGGAGCCTAAAAATGGTACAGATGAACTGGTTTGCAGGGAAGAAATAGAGACACAGAGGTAGAGAACAAACGTATGGACACCAAGTGTGGGAAGCCATGGGGTGGTGGTGGTGGGATGAGTTGGGAGTTTGGGATTGACCTGTGTACATGTATATGCATAAAATACATAACTAATAATAATGTGCTCTATAAAAAAAATAAATAAAATTAAATTTCAAAATTTTAAAAAATAAAATTTAAAAATAAAACAGAAAAAAGTTCTTCCCGTCACACAGATGTATTTATAGGAATGAATTATTTCCATGCTTATATCTATAAATACATAAAAGAGGAATAAAATCTAACTTGAACCATACAAGAAAAAAAAACCTGAACCCACGAGCTATACAGAGGAAAACCCTATCAGGGCACTTGCTCCAGTGGTAAACAATTATGAAATTGGTCAGAGGTGGGGAAGCATCTCCCATACAGCCATCAACCCACCCCCCACGCAAGGAGCGACCTCATTGCAAAGTTTGGGGACCGTGCCGAGGCATCTGTGAGTAAACGTGAGCTGAGCCCCTGGCCAGCTGCTGCTGAACTGTTCCCACCCTTTCCAGGTAAAACACCTGAATATGTACAAGGGCTTGAAAGCCTAGAGGAAGGACCGTGGAGCCACACAAGCGACAGCACGCAGGCCAACTTGGTGCCTGCAGGCCAGCCAGGGTGGTCCTGTCCCCGGGCGCTCTTCCAGAAGCTTTCCATTGCCCTGCCTGAGATACCCCTCCTGTCCCGGCCCCCACTGCTTTTTTCCTTCCTCACCTCTGTCCGGAGAGAAATTCCAGCAGAAGGTATGGGTGACACAACCTCTTCTTTGCAGGCGGCAGCCTGGCAACTCCTGCAGAAAGGCCAGCAGAACCCCACTCACACCGGGCCACCAACAAAGCTGTGGCCCCTCACTCCCTCCCACCAGCACAGCCCCGAGACTGCTGACGGGGCAGAGAATATGGAGTCAGGCACAGCTTCAGGGGCTATTGCTGCCTGGAGCGCTGTTTATATTGACCTCAATGAGGCACACCTGGGGAGGGCGGGCTGGCAGGGTAAGGCTGCCCAGGTCAGCTAATCCACAACCCTCAGGCAATCACATTGTTGAAAATGGACCCCGCTAAAGCAGAAGAGAAGCCAAGGGAAAAAAGGCCGCAATGCCATTTGCAGCACCGTAGATGAGTCTAGAAGTAATCACGTGACTTGTAGTAAGTCAGAAAGTGGAAGACACATATCATATCATATCACTTATAGGTGTTACCTAAAAATGGATCCCAGGGCAGATATTTCCACGGAGAAGGGCAATCACAGATTCATTAAACAGACTTATGGTTCACCAATGGAAAGGTGTGAGGATTGGTTTCATTACGATATCGGGGTTAACAGACATATACAAACACAGGTGACATATATAATCACCAAAGACCTACAGAATACCAAGAGAGGACTACTCAACATTCTGTCATAACGTACATGGGAAAAGGATCCCAGGAAGAACAGTCATCTGTATATGTGTAAAAGAACCACATCTTCCACACCTACAACAAGCCAAACATTGTAATCAAACTTGCTATAATAAAAAATAAAAAATTAAATTAAAAACACGAACAAGAAGTAGTGAGACAAACGTGAGGGTCTTTCTCCTGACACATTCCATTCTAAACTCCAATCTAGAACACCACTTCCACTGAGGCTCTCTTGCCCTAGTAACCAGATTTGGTAAGGGTGAACTGCTGCCACCTTGTGGCCGTTTCACACAACAGCAGCTTTAATCCCAACGCTAATGGTCAGTTGATATTCAAAATCATTGCAGGCCTGTAAATGACACCTGCCCTGAAAACAAATCCTGGGGTCACATATCGACCAAAAAATTCAAAGGACGTCCAAATGTCAAAACGACCGTTTCAAAAGGCATATTTTAGGCACATTAGTGTTCTGCTTCTTTTCCTTTCTTTCCTTTCTTGTTAAAAAACACGGGAATGGAAAAAGGCATCCCTCTGAATGGGCGAAAATCGTTGCAGACGAATCAATGGACAGAGGTTTAATCTCCAATATATATAAACAGCTCATGCAGCTTAATATTAAAAAAAAAAAACAACCCAAAAAAATGGGCAGAAGATCTAAAGAGACGTTTCTTCAAAGGAGACACAGAGATGGCCAAGACGCACATGAAAAGCTGCTCAACAGCACTAATTATCAGAGAAATGCAAATCAAAACTACAATGAGATTTCACCTCACACCTGTTAGAATCGGCATCATCTGAAAATCTACAAACAACCAATTCTGGGGAGGGTGTGGACAAAAGGAGCCCTCTTCCACGATTGGTGGGAATGTAAATTGATACAGTCACTATGGAGAACAGTATGGAGTTTCCTTAAAAAAACTAGAAATAGAATTACCATCTGATCCAGCAATCCCACTTCTGGGCATATACCCAGAGAAAACCGTAAATCAAAAAGGCACATTCACCACAATGTTCATTGCAGCACTATTTACAATAGCCAGGTAATGGAAGCAACCTAAATGCGCACAGACAGATGAATGGATAAAGATGTGGTACATATATGAAATGGAATATTACTCGGCCATAAAAAGGAATGAAACTGGGTCATTTGTAGAGACATCGATGGATCGAGAGACTGTCATACAGAATGAAGTAAGTCAGAAAGAGGAAAACAAATATTGTATATTAATGCATATATGTGGAGCCTAAAAATGGTACAGATGAACTGGTTTTCAGGGAAGAAATAGAGACACAGAGGTAGAGAACAAACGTATGGACACCAAGTGTGGGAAGCCATGGGGTGGTGGTGGTGGGATGAGTTGGGAGTTTGGGATTGACCTGTGTACATGTATATGCATAAAATACATAACTAATAATAATGTGCTGTATAAAAAAAATAAATAAAATTAAATTTCAAAATTTTAAAAAATAAAATTTAAAAATAAAACAGAAAAAAGTTCTTCCCGTCACACAGATGTATTTATAGGAATGAATTATTTCCATGCTTATATCTATAAATACATAAAAGAGGAATAAAATCTAACTTGAACCATACAAGAAAAAAAAACCTGAACCCACGAGTTATACAGAGGAAAACCCTATCAGGGCACTTGCTCCAGTGGTAAACAATTATGAAATTGGTCAGAGGTGGGGAAGCATATCCCATACAGCCATCAACCCAAGCCCCATGCAAGGAGCGACCTCATTGCAAAGTTTGGGGACCGTGCCGAGGCATCTGTGAGTAAACGTGAGCTGAGCCCCTGGCCAGCTGCTGCTGAACTGTTCCCACCCTTTCCAGGTAAAACACCTGAATATGTACAAGGGCTTGAAAGCCTAGAGGAAGGACCGTGGAGCCACACCAGCGACAGCACGCTGGCCAACTTGGTGCCTGCAGGCCAGCCAGGGTGGTCCTGGCCATGGGCGCTCTTCCAGAAGCTTTCCATTGCCCTGCCTGAGATACCCCTCCTGTCCCGGCCCCCACTGCTTTTTTCCTTCCTCACCTCTGTCCGGAGAGAAATTCCAGCAGAAGGTATTGGTGACACAACCTCTCCTTTGCAGGCGGCAGCCTGGCAACTCCGGCAGAAAGGCCAGCAGAACCCCACTCACACCGGGTCACCAACAAAGCTGTGGCCCCTCATTCCCTCCCACCAGCACAGCCCCGAGACTGCTGACGGGGCAGAGAATATGGAGTCAGGCACAGCTTCAGGGGCTATTGCTGCCTGGAGCGCTGTTTATATTGACCTCAACGAGGCACACCTGGGGAGGGCGGGCCGGCAGGGTACGGCTGCCCAGGTCAGCTAATCCACAACCCTCAGGGAATCACATTGTTGAAAATGGACCCCGCTAAGGCAGAAGAGAAGCCAAGGGAAAAAAGGACACAATGCCATTTGCAGCACCGTAGATGAGTCTAGAAGTAATCACGTGACTTGTAGTAAGCAGAAAGTGGAAGACACATATCATATCATATCACTTATAGGTGTTACCTAAAAATGGATCCCAGGGCAGATATTTCCACGGAGAAGGGCAATCACAGATTCATTAAACAGACTTATGGTTCACCAATGGAAAGGTGTGAGGATTGGTTTCATTACAATATCGGGGTTAACAGACATATACAAACACAGGTGACATATATAATCACCAAAGACCTACAGAATACCAAGAGAGGACTACTCAACATTCTGTCATAACGTACATGGGAAAAGGATCCCAGGAAGAACAGTCATCTGTATATGTGTAAAAGAACCACATCTTCCACACCTACAACAAGCCAAACATTGTAATCAAACTTGCTGTAATAAAAAATAAAAAATTAAATTAAAAACACGAACAAGAAGTAGTGAGACAAACGTGAGGGGCTTTCTCCTGGCACATTCCATTCTAAACTCCAATCTAGAACACCACTTCCACTGAGGCTCTCTTGCCCTAGTAACCAGATTTGGTAAGGGTGAACTGCTGCCACCTTGTGGCCGTTTCACACAACAGCAGCTTTAATCCCAACGCTAATGGTCAGTTGATATTCAAAATCATTGCAGGCCTGTAAATGACACCTGCCCTGAAAACAAATCCTGGGGTCACATATCGACCTAAATATTCAAAGGACGTCCATATTTCAAAACGACCGTTTCAAAAGGCATATTTTACGCACATTAGTGTTCTGCTTCTTTTCCTTTCTTTCCTTTTTTTGTTAAAAAAGCGGGAATGGAAAAAAGCATCCCTCAGAATGGGCGAAAATCGTTGCAGACGAATCAATGGACAGAGGTTTAATCTCCAATATATATAAACAGCTCATGCAGCTTAATATTAAAAAAACAAACAACCCAAAAAAATGGGCAGAAGATCTAAAGAGACGTTTCTTCAAAGGAGACACAGAGATGGCTAAGACGCACATGAAAAGCTGCTCAACAGCACTAATTATTAGAGAAATAAAATCAAAACTACAATGAGGTTTCACCTCACACCTGTAAGAATCGGCATCATCAGAAAATCTACAAACAACCAATTCTGGGGAGGGTGTGGACAAAAGGAGCCCTCTTCCACAATTGGTGGGAATGTAAATTGATACAGTCACTATGGAGAACAGTATGGAGTTTCCTTAAAAAAACTAAAAATAGAATTACCATCTGATCCAGCAATCCCACTTCTGGGCATATACCCAGAGAAAACCGTAAATCAAAAAGGCACATTCACCACAATGTTCATTGCAGCACTATTTACAATAGCCAGGTAATGGAAGCAACCTAAATGCCCACAGACAGATGAATGGATAAAGATGTGGTACATATATGAAATGGAATATTACTCGGCCATAAAAAGGAATGAAACTGGGTCATTTGTAGAGACATCGATGGATCGAGAGACTGTCATACAGAATGAAGTAAGTCAGAAAGAGGAAAACAAATATTGTATATTAATGCATATATGTGGAGCCTAAAAATGGTACAGATGAACTGGTTTGCAGGGAAGAAATAGAGACACAGAGGTAGAGAACAAACGTATGGACACCAAGTGTGGGAAGCCATGGGGTGGTGGTGGTGGGATGAGTTGGGAGTTTGGGATGGACCTGTGTACATGTATATGCATAAAATACATAACTAATAATAATGTGCTGTATAAAAAAAATAAATAAAATTAAATTTCAAAATTTTAAAAAATAAAATTTAAAAATAAAACAGAAAAAAGTTCTTCCCGTCACACAGATGTATTTATAGGAATGAATTATTTCCATGCTTATATCTATAAATACATAAAAGAGGAATAAAATCTAACTTGAACCATACAAGAAAAAAAAACCTGAACCCACGAGTTATACAGAGGAAAACCCTATCAGGGCACTTGCTCCAGTGGTAAACAATTATGAAATTGGTCAGAGGTGGGGAAGCATCTCCCATACAGCCATCAACCCACCCCCCACGCAAGGAGCGACCTCATTGCAAAGTTTGGGGACCGTGCCGAGGCATCTGTGAGTAAACGTGAGCTGAGCCCCTGGCCAGCTGCTGCTGAACTGTTCCCACCCTTTCCAGGTAAAACACCTGAATATGTACAAGGGCTTGAAAGCCTAGAGGAAGGACCGTGGAGCCACACAAGCGACAGCATGCAGGCCAACTTGGTGCCTGCAGGCCAGCCAGGGTGGTCCTGTCCCCGGGCGCTCTTCCAGAAGCTTTCCATTGCCCTGCCTGAGATACCCCTCCTGTCCCGGCCCCCACTGCTTTTTTCCTTCCTCACCTCTGTCCGGAGAGAAATTCCAGCAGAAGGTATGGGTGACACAACCTCTTCTTTGCAGGTGGCAGCCTGGCAACTCCGGCAGAAAGGTCAGCAGAACCCCACTCACACCGGGTCACCAACAAAGCTGTGGCCCCTCACTCCCTCCCACCAACACAGCCCCGAGACTGCTGACGGGGCAGAGAATATGGAGTCAGGCACAGCTTCAGGGGCTATTGCTGCCTGGAGCGCTGTTTATATTGACCTCAACGAGGCACACCTGGGGAGGGCGGGCCGGCAGGGTACGGCTGCCCAGGTCAGCTAATCCACAACCCTCAGGGAATCACATTGTTGAAAATGGACCCCGCTAAGGCAGAAGAGAAGCCAAGGGAAAAAAGGACACAATGCCATTTGCAGCACCGTAGATGAGTCTAGAAGTATTCAGGTGACTTGTAGTAAGTCAGAAAGTGGAAGACACATATCATATCATATCACTTATAGGTGTTACCTAAAAATGGATCCCAGGGCAGATATTTCCACGGAGAACGGCAATCACAGATTCATTAAACAGACTTATGGTTCACCAATGGAAAGGTGTGAGGATTGGTTTCATTACGATATCGGGGTTAACAGACATATGCAAACACAGGTGACATATATAATCACCAAAGACCTACAGAATACCAAGAGAGGACTACTCAATATTCTGTCATAACGTACATGGGAAAAGGATCCCAGGAAGAACAGACATGTGTATATGTGTAAAAGAACCACATCTTCCACACCTACAACAAGCCAAACATTGTAATCAAACTTGCTGTAATAAAAAATAAAAAATTAAATTAAAAACACGAACAAGAAGTAGTGAGACAAACGTGAGGGGCTTTCTCCTGGCACATTCCATTCTAAACTCCAATCTAGAACACCACTTCCACTGAGGCTCTCTTGCCCTAGTAACCAGATTTGGTAAGGGTGAACTGCTGCCACCTTGTGGCCGTTTCACACAACAGCAGCTTTAATCCGAACGCTAATGGTCAGTAGATATTCAAAATCATTGCAGGCCTGTAAATGACACCTGCCCTGAAAACAAATCCTGGGGTCACATATCGACCAAAAAATTCAAAGGACGTCCATATGTAAAAACGACCGTTTCAAAAGGCATATTTTAGGCACATTAGTGTTCTGCTTCTTTTCCTTTCTTTCCTTTCTTGTTAAAAAACACGGGAATGGAAAAAGGCATCCCTCTGAATGGGCGAAAATCGTTGCAGACGAATCAATGGACAGAGGTTTAATCTCCAATATATATAAACAGCTCATGCAGCTTAATATTAAAAAAACAAACAACCCAAAAAAAATGGGCAGAAGATCTAAAGAGACGTTTCTTCAAAGGAGACACAGAGATGGCCAAGACGCACATGAAAAGCTGCTCAACAGCACTAATTATCAGAGAAATGCAAATCAAAACTACAATGAGATTTCACCTCACACCTGTTAGAATCGGCATCATCTGAAAATCTACAAACAACCAATTCTGGGGAGGGTGTGGACAAAAGGAGCCCTCTTCCACGATTGGTGGGAATGTAAATTGATACAGTCACTATGGAGAACAGTATGGAGTTTCCTTAAAAAAACTAGAAATAGAATTACCATCTGATCCAGCAATCCCACTTCTGGGCATATACCCAGAGAAAACCGTAAATCAAAAAGGCACATTCACCACAATGTTCATTGCAGCACTATTTACAATAGCCAGGTAATGGAAGCAACGTAAATGCGCACAGACAGATGAATGGATAAAGATGTGGTTCATATATGAAATGGAATATTACTCGGCCATAAAAAGGAATGAAACTGGGTCATTTGTAGAGACATCGATGGATCGAGAGACTGTCATACAGAATGAAGTAAGTCAGAAAGAGGAAAACAAATATTGTATATTAATGCATATATGTGGAGCCTAAAAATGGTACAGATGAACTGGTTTGCAGGGAAGAAATAGAGACACAGAGGTAGAGAACAAACGTATGGACACCAAGTGTGGGAAGCCATGGGGTGGTGGTGGTGGGATGAGTTGGGAGTTTGGGATTGACCTGTGTACATGTATATGCATAAAATACATAACTAATAATAATGTGCTGTATAAAAAAAATAAATAAAATTAAATTTCAAAATTTTAAAAAATAAAATTTAAAAATAAAACAGAAAAAAAGTTCTTCCCGTCACACAGATGTATTTATAGGAATGAATTATTTCCATGCTTATATCTATAAATACATAAAAGAGGAATAAAATCTAACTTGAACCATACAAGAAAAAAAAACCTGAACCCACGAGTTATACAGAGGAAAACCCTATCAGGGCACTTGCTCCAGTGGTAAACAATTATGAAATTGGTCAGAGGTGGGGAAGCATCTCCCATACAGCCAGCAACCCACCCCCCACGCAAGGAGCGACCTCATTGCAAAGTTTGGGGACCGTGCCGAGGCATCTGTGAGTAAACGTGAGCTGAGCCCCTGGCCAGCTGCTGCTGAACTGTTCCCACCCTTTCCAGGTAAAACACCTGAATATGTACAAGGGCTTGAAAGCCTAGAGGAAGGACCGTGGAGCCACACCAGCGACAGCACGCAGGCCAACTTGGTGCCTGCAGGCCAGCCAGGGTGGTCCTGTCCCCGGGCGCTCTTCCAGAAGCTTTCCATTGCCCTGCCTGAGATACCCCTCCTGTCCCGGCCCCCACTGCTTTTTTCCTTCCTCACCTCTGTCCGGAGAGAAATTCCAGCAGAAGGTATGGGTGACACAACCTCTTCTTTGCAGGCGGCAGCCTGGCAACTCCTGCAGAAAGGCCAGCAGAACCCCACTCACACCGGGCCACCAACAAAGCTGTGGCCCCTCACTCCCTCCCACCAGCACAGCCCCGAGACTGCTGACGGGGCAGAGAATATGGAGTCAGGCACAGCTTCAGGGGCTATTGCTGCCTGGAGCGCTGTTTATATTGACCTCAATGAGGCACACCTGGGGAGGGCGGGCTGGCAGGGTAAGGCTGCCCAGGTCAGCTAATCCACAACCCTCAGGCAATCACATTGTTGAAAATGGACCCCGCTAAAGCAGAAGAGAAGCCAAGGGAAAAAGGGCCACAATGCCATTTGCAGCACCGTAGATGAGTCTAGAAGTAATCACGTGACTTGTAGTAAGTCAGAAAGTGGAAGACACATATCATATCATATCACTTATAGGTGTTACCTAAAAATGGATCCCAGGGCAGATATTTCCACGGAGAAGGGCAATCACAGATTCATTAAACAGACTTATGGTTCACCAATGGAAAGGTGTGAGGATTGGTTTCATTACGATATCGGGGTTAACAGACATATACAAACACAGGTGACATATATAATCACCAAAGACCTACAGAATACCAAGAGAGGACTACTCAACATTCTGTCATAACGTACATGGGAAAAGGATCCCAGGAAGAACAGTCATCTGTATATGTGTAAAAGAACCACATCTTCCACACCTACAACAAGCCAAACATTGTAATCAAACTTGCTGTAATAAAAAATAAAAAATTAAATTAAAAACACGAACAAGAAGTAGTGAGACAAACGTGAGGGTCTTTCTCCTGACACATTCCATTCTAAACTCCAATCTAGAACACCACTTCCACTGAGGCTCTCTTGCCCTAGTAACCAGATTTGGTAAGGGTGAACTGCTGCCACCTTGTGGCCGTTTCACACAACAGCAGCTTTAATCCCAACGCTAATGGTCAGTTGATATTCAAAATCATTGCAGGCCTGTAAATCACAACTGCCCTGAAAACAAATCCTGGGGTCACATATCGACCAAAAAATTCAAAGGACGTCCATATGTCAAAACGACCGTTTCAAAAGGCATATTTTAGGCACATTAGTGTTCTGCTTCTTTTTCTTTCTTTCCTTTCTTGTTAAAAAACACGGGAATGGAAAAAGGCATCCCTCTGAATGGGCGAAAATCGTTGCAGACGAATCAATGGACAGAGGTTTAATCTCCAATATATATAAACAGCTCATGCAGCTTAATATTAAAAAAACAAACAACCCAATACAAAAATGGGCAGAAGATCTAAAGAGACGTTTCTTCAAAGGAGACACAGAGATGGCCAAGACGCACATGAAAAGCTGCTCAACAGCACTAATTATCAGAGAAATGCAAATCAAAACTACAATGAGATTTCACCTCACACCTGTTAGAATCGGCATCATCTGAAAATCTACAAACAACCAATTCTGGGGAGGGTGTGGACAAAAGGAGCCCTCTTCCACGATTGGTGGGAATGTAAATTGATACAGTCACTATGGAGAACAGTATGGAGTTTCCTTAAAAAAACTAGAAATAGAATTACCATCTGATCCAGCAATCCCACTTCTGGGCATATACCCAGAGAAAACCGTAAATCAAAAAGGCACATTCACCACAATGTTCATTGCAGCACTATTTACAATAGCCAGGTAATGGAAGCAACCTAAATGCGCACAGACAGATGAATGGATAAAGATGTGGTACATATATGAAATGGAATATTACTCGGCCATAAAAAGGAATGAAACTGGGTCATTTGTAGAGACATCGATGGATCGAGAGACTGTCATACAGAATGAAGTAAGTCAGAAAGAGGAAAACAAATATTGTATATTAATGCATATATGTGGAGCCTAAAAATGGTACAGATGAACTGGTTTGCAGGGAAGAAATAGAGACACAGAGGTAGAGAACAAACGTATGGACACCAAGTGTGGGAAGCCATGGGGTGGTGGTGGTGGGATGAGTTGGGAGTTTGGGATTGACCTGTGTACATGTATATGCATAAAATACATAACTAATAATAATGTGCTGTATAAAAAAAATAAATAAAATTAAATTTCAAAATTTTAAAAAATAAAATTTAAAAATAAAACAGAAAAAAGTTCTTCCCGTCACACGGATGTATTTATAGGAATGAATTATTTCCATGCTTATATCTATAAATACATAAAAGAGGAATAAAATCTAACTTGAACCATACAAGAAAAAAAAACCTGAACCCACGAGTTATACAGAGGAAAACCCTATCAGGGCACTTGCTCCAGTGGTAAACAATTCTGAAATTGGTCAGAGGTGGGGAACCATCTCCCATACAGCCATCAACCCAAGCCCCACGCAAGGAGCGACCTCATTGCAAAGTTTGGGGACCGTGCCGAGGCATCTGTGAGTAAACGTGAGCTGAGCCCCTGGCCAGCTGCTGCTGAACTGTTCCCACCCTTTCCAGGTAAAACACCTGAATATGTACAAGGGCTTGAAAGCCTAGAGGAAGGACCGTGGAGCCACACCAGCGACAGCACGCAGGCCAACTTGGTGCCTGCAGGCCAGCCAGGGTGGTCCTGGCCCTGGGCGCTCTTCCAGAAGCTTTCCATTGCCCTGCCTGAGATACCCCTCCTGTCCCGGCCCCCACTGCTTTTTTCCTTCCTCACCTCTGTCCGGAGAGAAATTCCAGCGGAAGGCATGTGTGACACAACCTCTTCTTTGCAGGCGGCAGCCTGGCAACTCCTGCAGAAAGGCCAGCAGAACCCCACTCACACCGGGCCACCCACAAAGCTGTGGCCCCTCACCCCCTTCCACCAACACAGCCCCGAGACTGCTGATGGGGCAGAGAATATGGAGTCAGGCACAGCTTCAAGGGCTATTGCTGCCTGGAGCGCTGTTTATATTGACCTCAACGAGGCACACCTGGGGAGGGCGGGCCGGCAGGGTAAGGCTGCCCAGGTCAGCTAATCCACAACCCTCAGGGAATCACATTGTTGAAAATGGACCCCGCTAAGGCAGAAGAGAAGCCAAGGGAAAAAAGGACACAATGCCATTTGCAGCACCGTAGATGAGTCTAGAAGTAATCACGTGACTTGTAGTAAGCAGAAAGTGGAAGACACATATCATATCATATCACTTATAGGTGTTACCTAAAAATGGATCCCAGGGCAGATATTTCCACGGAGAAGGGCAATCACAGATTCATTAAACAAACTTATGGTTCACCAATGGAAAGGTGTGAGGATTGGTTTCATTACGATATCGGGGTTAACAGACATATACAAACACAGGTGACATATATAATCACCAAAGACCTACAGAATACCAAGAGAGGACTACTCAACATTCTGTCATAACGTACATGGGAAAAGGGTCCCTGGAAGAACAGACATGTCTATATGTGTAAAAGAACCACATCTTCCACACCTACAACAAGCCAAACATTGTAATCAAACTTGCTGTAATAAAAAATAAAAAAATAAATTAAAAACACGAACAAGAAGTAGTGAGACAAACGTGAGGGGCTTTCTCCTGGCACATTCCATTCTAAACTCCAATCTAGAACACCACTTCCACTGAGGCTCTCTTGCCCTAGTAACCAGATTTGGTAAGGGTGAACTGCTGCCACCTTGTGGCCGTTTCACACAACAGCAGCTTTAATCCCAACGCTAATGGTCAGTTGATATTCAAAATCATTGCAGGCCTGTAAATGACACCTGCCCTGAAAACAAATCCTGGGGTCACATATCGACCTAAATATTCAAAGGACGTCCATATTTCAAAACGACCGTTTCAAAAGGCATATTTTACGCACATTAGTGTTCTGCTTCTTTTCCTTTCTTTCCTTTTTTTGTTAAAAAAGCGGGAATGGAAAAAAGCATCCCTCAGAATGGGCGAAAATCGTTGCAGACGAATCAATGGACAGAGGTTTAATCTCCAATATATATAAACAGCTCATGCAGCTTAATATTAAAAAAACAAACAACCCAAAAAAATGGGCAGAAGATCTAAAGAGACGTTTCTTCAAAGGAGACACAGAGATGGCTAAGACGCACATGAAAAGCTGCTCAACAGCACTAATTATTAGAGAAATAAAATCAAAACTACAATGAGGTTTCACCTCACACCTGTAAGAATCGGCATCATCAGAAAATCTACAAACAACCAATTCTGGGGAGGGTGTGGACAAAAGGAGCCCTCTTCCACAATTGGTGGGAATGTAAATTGATACAGTCACTATGGAGAACAGTATGGAGTTTCCTTAAAAAAACTAAAAATAGAATTACCATCTGATCCAGCAATCCCACTTCTGGGCATATACCCAGAGAAAACCGTAAATCAAAAAGGCACATTCACCACAATGTTCATTGCAGCACTATTTACAATAGCCAGGTAATGGAAGCAACCTAAATGCCCACAGACAGATGAATGGATAAAGATGTGGTACATATATGAAATGGAATATTACTCGGCCATAAAAAGGAATGAAACTGGGTCATTTGTAGAGACATCGATGGATCGAGAGACTGTCATACAGAATGAAGTAAGTCAGAAAGAGGAAAACAAATATTGTATATTAATGCATATATGTGGAGCCTAAAAATGGTACAGATGAACTGGTTTGCAGGGAAGAAATAGAGACACAGAGGTAGAGAACAAACGTATGGACACCAAGTGTGGGAAGCCATGGGGTGGTGGTGGTGGGATGAGTTGGGAGTTTGGGATTGACCTGTGTACATGTATATGCATAAAATACATAACTAATAATAATGTGCTGTATAAAAAAAATAAATAAAATTAAATTTCAAAATTTTAAAAAATAAAATTTAAAAATAAAACAGAAAAAAGTTCTTCCCGTCACACAGATGTATTTATAGGAATGAATTATTTCCATGCTTATATCTATAAATACATAAAAGAGGAATAAAATCTAACTTGAACCATACAAGAAAAAAAAACCTGAACCCACGAGTTATACAGAGGAAAACCCTATCAGGGCACTTGCTCCAGTGGTAAACAATTATGAAATTGGTCAGAGGTGGGGAAGCATCTCCCATACAGCCATCAACCCACCCCCCACGCAAGGAGCGACCTCATTGCAAAGTTTGGGGACCGTGCCGAGGCATCTGTGAGTAAACGTGAGCTGAGCCCCTGGCCAGCTGCTGCTGAACTGTTCCCACCCTTTCCAGGTAAAACACCTGAATATGTACAAGGGCTTGAAAGCCTAGAGGAAGGACCGTGGAGCCACACCAGCGACAGCACGCAGGCCAACTTGGTGCCTGCAGGCCAGCCAGGGTGGTCCTGTCCCCGGGCGCTCTTCCAGAAGCTTTCCATTGCCCTGCCTGAGATACCCCTCCTGTCCCGGCCCCCACTGCTTTTTTCCTTCCTCACCTCTGTCCGGAGAGAAATTCCAGCAGAAGGTATGGGTGACACAACCTCTTCTTTGCAGGCGGCAGCCTGGCAACTCCTGCAGAAAGGCCAGCAGAACCCCACTCACACCGGGCCACCAACAAAGCTGTGGCCCCTCACTCCCTCCCACCAGCACAGCCCCGAGACTGCTGACGGGGCAGAGAATATGGAGTCAGGCACAGCTTCAGGGGCTATTGCTGCCTGGAGCGCTGTTTATATTGACCTCAATGAGGCACACCTGGGGAGGGCGGGCTGGCAGGGTAAGGCTGCCCAGGTCAGCTAATCCACAACCCTCAGGCAATCACATTGTTGAAAATGGACCCCGCTAAAGCAGAAGAGAAGCCAAGGGAAAAAGGGCCACAATGCCATTTGCAGCACCGTAGATGAGTCTAGAAGTAATCACGTGACTTGTAGTAAGTCAGAAAGTGGAAGACACATATCATATCATATCACTTATAGGTGTTACCTAAAAATGGATCCCAGGGCAGATATTTCCACGGAGAAGGGCAATCACAGATTCATTAAACAGACTTATGGTTCACCAATGGAAAGGTGTGAGGATTGGTTTCATTACGATATCGGGGTTAACAGACATATACAAACACAGGTGACATATATAATCACCAAAGACCTACAGAATACCAAGAGAGGACTACTCAACATTCTGTCATAACGTACATGGGAAAAGGATCCCAGGAAGAACAGTCATCTGTATATGTGTAAAAGAACCACATCTTCCACACCTACAACAAGCCAAACATTGTAATCAAACTTGCTGTAATAAAAAATAAAAAATTAAATTAAAAACACGAACAAGAAGTAGTGAGACAAACGTGAGGGTCTTTCTCCTGACACATTCCATTCTAAACTCCAATCTAGAACACCACTTCCACTGAGGCTCTCTTGCCCTAGTAACCAGATTTGGTAAGGGTGAACTGCTGCCACCTTGTGGCCGTTTCACACAACAGCAGCTTTAATCCCAACGCTAATGGTCAGTTGATATTCAAAATCATTGCAGGCCTGTAAATGACACCTGCCCTGAAAACAAATCCTGGGGTCACATATCGACCAAAAAATTCAAAGGACGTCCAAATGTCAAAACGACCGTTTCAAAAGGCATATTTTACGCACATTAGTGTTCTGCTTCTTTTCCTTTCTTTCCTTTCTTGTTAAAAAACACGGGAATGGAAAAAGGCATCCCTCTGAATGGGCGAAAATCGTTGCAGACGAATCAATGGACAGAGGTTTAATCTCCAATATATATAAACAGCTCATGCAGCTTAATATTAAAAAAACAAACAACCCAAAAAAAATGGGCAGAAGATCTAAAGAGACGTTTCTTCAAAGGAGACACAGAGATGGCCAAGACGCACATGAAAAGCTGCTCAACAGCACTAATTATCAGAGAAATGCAAATCAAAACTACAATGAGATTTCACCTCACACCTGTTAGAATCGGCATCATCAGAAAATCTACAAACAACCAATTCTGGGGAGGGTGTGGACAAAAGGAGCCCTCTTCCACGATTGGTGGGAATGTAAATTGATACAGTCACTATGGAGAACAGTATGGAGTTTCCTTAAAAAAACTAGAAATAGAATTACCATCTGATCCAGCAATCCCACTTCTGGGCATATACCCAGAGAAAACCGTAAATCAAAAATGCACATTCACCACAATGTTCATTGCAGCACTATTTACAATAGCCAGGTAATGGAAGCAACCTAAATGCGCACAGACAGATGAATGGATAAAGATGTGGTACATATATGAAATGGAATATTACTCGGCCATAAAAAGGAATGAAACTGGGTCATTTGTAGAGACATCGATGGATCGAGAGACTGTCATACAGAATGAAGTAAGTCAGAAAGAGGAAAACAAATATTGTATATTAATGCATATATGTGGAGCCTAAAAATGGTACAGATGAACTGGTTTGCAGGGAAGAAATAGAGACACAGAGGTAGAGAACAAACGTATGGACACCAAGTGTGGGAAGCCATGGGGTGGTGGTGGTGGGATGAGTTGGGAGTTTGGGATTGACCTGTGTACATGTATATGCATAAAATACATAACTAATAATAATGTGCTGTATAAAAAAAATAAATAAAATTAAATTTCAAAATTTTAAAAAATAAAATTTAAAAATAAAACAGAAAAAAGTTCTTCCCGTCACACAGATGTATTTATAGGAATGAATTATTTCCATGCTTATATCTATAAATACATAAAAGAGGAATAAAATCTAACTTGAACCATACAAGAAAAAAAAACCTGAACCCACGAGTTATACAGAGGAAAACCCTATCAGGGCACTTGCTCCAGTGGTAAACAATTATGAAATTGGTCAGAGGTGGGGAAGCATCTCCCATACAGCCATCAACCCACCCCCCACGCAAGGAGCGACCTCATTGCAAAGTTTGGGGACCGTGCCGAGGCATCTGTGAGTAAACGTGAGCTGAGCCCCTGGCCAGCTGCTGCTGAACTGTTCCCACCCTTTCCAGGTAAAACACCTGAATATGTACAAGGGCTTGAAAGCCTAGAGGAAGGACCGTGGAGCCACACAAGCGACAGCATGCAGGCCAACTTGGTGCCTGCAGGCCAGCCAGGGTGGTCCTGTCCCCGGGCGCTCTTCCAGAAGCTTTCCATTGCCCTGCCTGAGATACCCCTCCTGTCCCGGCCCCCACTGCTTTTTTCCTTCCTCACCTCTGTCCGGAGAGAAATTCCAGCAGAAGGTATGGGTGACACAACCTCTTCTTTGCAGGTGGCAGCCTGGCAACTCCGGCAGAAAGGTCAGCAGAACCCCACTCACACCGGGTCACCAACAAAGCTGTGGCCCCTCACTCCCTCCCACCAACACAGCCCCGAGACTGCTGACGGGGCAGAGAATATGGAGTCAGGCACAGCTTCAGGGGCTATTGCTGCCTGGAGCGCTGTTTATATTGACCTCAACGAGGCACACCTGGGGAGGGCGGGCCGGCAGGGTACGGCTGCCCAGGTCAGCTAATCCACAACCCTCAGGGAATCACATTGTTGAAAATGGACCCCGCTAAGGCAGAAGAGAAGCCAAGGGAAAAAAGGACACAATGCCATTTGCAGCACCGTAGATGAGTCTAGAAGTATTCAGGTGACTTGTAGTAAGTCAGAAAGTGGAAGACACATATCATATCATATCACTTATAGGTGTTACCTAAAAATGGATCCCAGGGCAGATATTTCCACGGAGAACGGCAATCACAGATTCATTAAACAGACTTATGGTTCACCAATGGAAAGGTGTGAGGATTGGTTTCATTACGATATCGGGGTTAACAGACATATGCAAACACAGGTGACATATATAATCACCAAAGACCTACAGAATACCAAGAGAGGACTACTCAATATTCTGTCATAACGTACATGGGAAAAGGATCCCAGGAAGAACAGACATGTGTATATGTGTAAAAGAACCACATCTTCCACACCTACAACAAGCCAAACATTGTAATCAAACTTGCTGTAATAAAAAATAAAAAATTAAATTAAAAACACGAACAAGAAGTAGTGAGACAAACGTGAGGGGCTTTCTCCTGGCACATTCCATTCTAAACTCCAATCTAGAACACCACTTCCACTGAGGCTCTCTTGCCCTAGTAACCAGATTTGGTAAGGGTGAACTGCTGCCACCTTGTGGCCGTTTCACACAACAGCAGCTTTAATCCGAACGCTAATGGTCAGTAGATATTCAAAATCATTGCAGGCCTGTAAATGACACCTGCCCTGAAAACAAATCCTGGGGTCACATATCGACCAAAAAATTCAAAGGACGTCCATATGTAAAAACGACCGTTTCAAAAGGCATATTTTAGGCACATTAGTGTTCTGCTTCTTTTCCTTTCTTTCCTTTCTTGTTAAAAAACACGGGAATGGAAAAAGGCATCCCTCTGAATGGGCGAAAATCGTTGCAGACGAATCAATGGACAGAGGTTTAATCTCCAATATATATAAACAGCTCATGCAGCTTAATATTAAAAAAACAAACAACCCAAAAAAAATGGGCAGAAGATCTAAAGAGACGTTTCTTCAAAGGAGACACAGAGATGGCCAAGACGCACATGAAAAGCTGCTCAACAGCACTAATTATCAGAGAAATGCAAATCAAAACTACAATGAGATTTCACCTCACACCTGTTAGAATCGGCATCATCTGAAAATCTACAAACAACCAATTCTGGGGAGGGTGTGGACAAAAGGAGCCCTCTTCCACGATTGGTGGGAATGTAAATTGATACAGTCACTATGGAGAACAGTATGGAGTTTCCTTAAAAAAACTAGAAATAGAATTACCATCTGATCCAGCAATCCCACTTCTGGGCATATACCCAGAGAAAACCGTAAATCAAAAAGGCACATTCACCACAATGTTCATTGCAGCACTATTTACAATAGCCAGGTAATGGAAGCAACGTAAATGCGCACAGACAGATGAATGGATAAAGATGTGGTTCATATATGAAATGGAATATTACTCGGCCATAAAAAGGAATGAAACTGGGTCATTTGTAGAGACATCGATGGATCGAGAGACTGTCATACAGAATGAAGTAAGTCAGAAAGAGGAAAACAAATATTGTATATTAATGCATATATGTGGAGCCTAAAAATGGTACAGATGAACTGGTTTGCAGGGAAGAAATAGAGACACAGAGGTAGAGAACAAACGTATGGACACCAAGTGTGGGAAGCCATGGGGTGGTGGTGGTGGGATGAGTTGGGAGTTTGGGATTGACCTGTGTACATGTATATGCATAAAATACATAACTAATAATAATGTGCTGTATAAAAAAAATAAATAAAATTAAATTTCAAAATTTTAAAAAATAAAATTTAAAAATAAAACAGAAAAAAAGTTCTTCCCGTCACACAGATGTATTTATAGGAATGAATTATTTCCATGCTTATATCTATAAATACATAAAAGAGGAATAAAATCTAACTTGAACCATACAAGAAAAAAAAACCTGAACCCACGAGTTATACAGAGGAAAACCCTATCAGGGCACTTGCTCCAGTGGTAAACAATTATGAAATTGGTCAGAGGTGGGGAAGCATCTCCCATACAGCCAGCAACCCACCCCCCACGCAAGGAGCGACCTCATTGCAAAGTTTGGGGACCGTGCCGAGGCATCTGTGAGTAAACGTGAGCTGAGCCCCTGGCCAGCTGCTGCTGAACTGTTCCCACCCTTTCCAGGTAAAACACCTGAATATGTACAAGGGCTTGAAAGCCTAGAGGAAGGACCGTGGAGCCACACCAGCGACAGCACGCAGGCCAACTTGGTGCCTGCAGGCCAGCCAGGGTGGTCCTGTCCCCGGGCGCTCTTCCAGAAGCTTTCCATTGCCCTGCCTGAGATACCCCTCCTGTCCCGGCCCCCACTGCTTTTTTCCTTCCTCACCTCTGTCCGGAGAGAAATTCCAGCAGAAGGTATGGGTGACACAACCTCTTCTTTGCAGGCGGCAGCCTGGCAACTCCTGCAGAAAGGCCAGCAGAACCCCACTCACACCGGGCCACCAACAAAGCTGTGGCCCCTCACTCCCTCCCACCAGCACAGCCCCGAGACTGCTGACGGGGCAGAGAATATGGAGTCAGGCACAGCTTCAGGGGCTATTGCTGCCTGGAGCGCTGTTTATATTGACCTCAATGAGGCACACCTGGGGAGGGCGGGCTGGCAGGGTAAGGCTGCCCAGGTCAGCTAATCCACAACCCTCAGGCAATCACATTGTTGAAAATGGACCCCGCTAAAGCAGAAGAGAAGCCAAGGGAAAAAGGGCCACAATGCCATTTGCAGCACCGTAGATGAGTCTAGAAGTAATCACGTGACTTGTAGTAAGTCAGAAAGTGGAAGACACATATCATATCATATCACTTATAGGTGTTACCTAAAAATGGATCCCAGGGCAGATATTTCCACGGAGAAGGGCAATCACAGATTCATTAAACAGACTTATGGTTCACCAATGGAAAGGTGTGAGGATTGGTTTCATTACGATATCGGGGTTAACAGACATATACAAACACAGGTGACATATATAATCACCAAAGACCTACAGAATACCAAGAGAGGACTACTCAACATTCTGTCATAACGTACATGGGAAAAGGATCCCAGGAAGAACAGTCATCTGTATATGTGTAAAAGAACCACATCTTCCACACCTACAACAAGCCAAACATTGTAATCAAACTTGCTGTAATAAAAAATAAAAAATTAAATTAAAAACACGAACAAGAAGTAGTGAGACAAACGTGAGGGTCTTTCTCCTGACACATTCCATTCTAAACTCCAATCTAGAACACCACTTCCACTGAGGCTCTCTTGCCCTAGTAACCAGATTTGGTAAGGGTGAACTGCTGCCACCTTGTGGCCGTTTCACACAACAGCAGCTTTAATCCCAACGCTAATGGTCAGTTGATATTCAAAATCATTGCAGGCCTGTAAATGACACCTGCCCTGAAAACAAATCCTGGGGTCACATATCGACCAAAAAATTCAAAGGACGTCCAAATGTCAAAACGACCGTTTCAAAAGGCATATTTTAGGCACATTAGTGTTCTGCTTCTTTTCCTTTCTTTCCTTTCTTGTTAAAAAACACGGGAATGGAAAAAGGCATCCCTCTGAATGGGTGAAAATCGTTGCAGACGAATCAATGGACAGAGGTTTAATCTCCAATATATATAAACAGCTCATGCAGCTTAATATTAAAAAAACAAACAACCCAAAAAAAATGGGCAGAAGATCTAAAGAGACGTTTCTTCAAAGGAGACACAGAGATGGCCAAGACGCACATGAAAAGCTGCTCAACAGCACTAATTATCAGAGAAATGCAAATCAAAACTACAATGAGATTTCACCTCACACCTGTTAGAATCGGCATCATCTGAAAATCTACAAACAACCAATTCTGGGGAGGGTGTGGACAAAAGGAGCCCTCTTCCACTATTGGTGGGAATGTAAATTGATACAGTCACTATGGAGAACAGTATGGAGTTTCCTTAAAAAAACTAGAAATAGAATTACCATCTGATCCAGCAATCCCACTTCTGGGCATATACCCAGAGAAAACCGTAAATCAAAAAGGCACATTCACCACAATGTTCATTGCAGCACTATTTACAATAGCCAGGTAATGGAAGCAACCTAAATGCGCACAGACAGATGAATGGATAAAGATGTGGTACATATATGAAATGGAATATTACTCGGCCATAAAAAGGAATGAAACTGGGTCATTTGTAGAGACATCGATGGATCGAGAGACTGTCATACAGAATGAAGTAAGTCAGAAAGAGGAAAACAAATATTGTATATTAATGCATATATGTGGAGCCTAAAAATGGTACAGATGAACTGGTTTGCAGGGAAGAAATAGAGACACAGAGGTAGAGAACAAACGTATGGACACCAAGTGTGGGAAGCCATGGGGTGGTGGTGGTGGGATGAGTTGGGAGTTTGGGATTGACCTGTGTACATGTATATGCATAAAATACATAACTAATAATAATGTGCTCTATAAAAAAAATAAATAAAATTAAATTTCAAAATTTTAAAAAATAAAATTTAAAAATAAAACAGAAAAAAGTTCTTCCCGTCACACAGATGTATTTATAGGAATGAATTATTTCCATGCTTATATCTATAAATACATAAAAGAGGAATAAAATCTAACTTGAACCATACAAGAAAAAAAAACCTGAACCCACGAGCTATACAGAGGAAAACCCTATCAGGGCACTTGCTCCAGTGGTAAACAATTATGAAATTGGTCAGAGGTGGGGAAGCATCTCCCATACAGCCATCAACCCACCCCCCACGCAAGGAGCGACCTCATTGCAAAGTTTGGGGACCGTGCCGAGGCATCTGTGAGTAAACGTGAGCTGAGCCCCTGGCCAGCTGCTGCTGAACTGTTCCCACCCTTTCCAGGTAAAACACCTGAATATGTACAAGGGCTTGAAAGCCTAGAGGAAGGACCGTGGAGCCACACAAGCGACAGCACGCAGGCCAACTTGGTGCCTGCAGGCCAGCCAGGGTGGTCCTGTCCCCGGGCGCTCTTCCAGAAGCTTTCCATTGCCCTGCCTGAGATACCCCTCCTGTCCCGGCCCCCACTGCTTTTTTCCTTCCTCACCTCTGTCCGGAGAGAAATTCCAGCAGAAGGTATGGGTGACACAACCTCTTCTTTGCAGGCGGCAGCCTGGCAACTCCTGCAGAAAGGCCAGCAGAACCCCACTCACACCGGGCCACCAACAAAGCTGTGGCCCCTCACTCCCTCCCACCAGCACAGCCCCGAGACTGCTGACGGGGCAGAGAATATGGAGTCAGGCACAGCTTCAGGGGCTATTGCTGCCTGGAGCGCTGTTTATATTGACCTCAATGAGGCACACCTGGGGAGGGCGGGCTGGCAGGGTAAGGCTGCCCAGGTCAGCTAATCCACAACCCTCAGGCAATCACATTGTTGAAAATGGACCCCGCTAAAGCAGAAGAGAAGCCAAGGGAAAAAAGGCCGCAATGCCATTTGCAGCACCGTAGATGAGTCTAGAAGTAATCACGTGACTTGTAGTAAGTCAGAAAGTGGAAGACACATATCATATCATATCACTTATAGGTGTTACCTAAAAATGGATCCCAGGGCAGATATTTCCACGGAGAAGGGCAATCACAGATTCATTAAACAGACTTATGGTTCACCAATGGAAAGGTGTGAGGATTGGTTTCATTACGATATCGGGGTTAACAGACATATACAAACACAGGTGACATATATAATCACCAAAGACCTACAGAATACCAAGAGAGGACTACTCAACATTCTGTCATAACGTACATGGGAAAAGGATCCCAGGAAGAACAGTCATCTGTATATGTGTAAAAGAACCACATCTTCCACACCTACAACAAGCCAAACATTGTAATCAAACTTGCTATAATAAAAAATAAAAAATTAAATTAAAAACACGAACAAGAAGTAGTGAGACAAACGTGAGGGTCTTTCTCCTGACACATTCCATTCTAAACTCCAATCTAGAACACCACTTCCACTGAGGCTCTCTTGCCCTAGTAACCAGATTTGGTAAGGGTGAACTGCTGCCACCTTGTGGCCGTTTCACACAACAGCAGCTTTAATCCCAACGCTAATGGTCAGTTGATATTCAAAATCATTGCAGGCCTGTAAATGACACCTGCCCTGAAAACAAATCCTGGGGTCACATATCGACCAAAAAATTCAAAGGACGTCCAAATGTCAAAACGACCGTTTCAAAAGGCATATTTTAGGCACATTAGTGTTCTGCTTCTTTTCCTTTCTTTCCTTTCTTGTTAAAAAACACGGGAATGGAAAAAGGCATCCCTCTGAATGGGCGAAAATCGTTGCAGACGAATCAATGGACAGAGGTTTAATCTCCAATATATATAAACAGCTCATGCAGCTTAATATTAAAAAAAAAAAACAACCCAAAAAAATGGGCAGAAGATCTAAAGAGACGTTTCTTCAAAGGAGACACAGAGATGGCCAAGACGCACATGAAAAGCTGCTCAACAGCACTAATTATCAGAGAAATGCAAATCAAAACTACAATGAGATTTCACCTCACACCTGTTAGAATCGGCATCATCTGAAAATCTACAAACAACCAATTCTGGGGAGGGTGTGGACAAAAGGAGCCCTCTTCCACGATTGGTGGGAATGTAAATTGATACAGTCACTATGGAGAACAGTATGGAGTTTCCTTAAAAAAACTAGAAATAGAATTACCATCTGATCCAGCAATCCCACTTCTGGGCATATACCCAGAGAAAACCGTAAATCAAAAAGGCACATTCACCACAATGTTCATTGCAGCACTATTTACAATAGCCAGGTAATGGAAGCAACCTAAATGCGCACAGACAGATGAATGGATAAAGATGTGGTACATATATGAAATGGAATATTACTCGGCCATAAAAAGGAATGAAACTGGGTCATTTGTAGAGACATCGATGGATCGAGAGACTGTCATACAGAATGAAGTAAGTCAGAAAGAGGAAAACAAATATTGTATATTAATGCATATATGTGGAGCCTAAAAATGGTACAGATGAACTGGTTTTCAGGGAAGAAATAGAGACACAGAGGTAGAGAACAAACGTATGGACACCAAGTGTGGGAAGCCATGGGGTGGTGGTGGTGGGATGAGTTGGGAGTTTGGGATTGACCTGTGTACATGTATATGCATAAAATACATAACTAATAATAATGTGCTGTATAAAAAAAATAAATAAAATTAAATTTCAAAATTTTAAAAAATAAAATTTAAAAATAAAACAGAAAAAAGTTCTTCCCGTCACACAGATGTATTTATAGGAATGAATTATTTCCATGCTTATATCTATAAATACATAAAAGAGGAATAAAATCTAACTTGAACCATACAAGAAAAAAAAACCTGAACCCACGAGTTATACAGAGGAAAACCCTATCAGGGCACTTGCTCCAGTGGTAAACAATTATGAAATTGGTCAGAGGTGGGGAAGCATATCCCATACAGCCATCAACCCAAGCCCCACGCAAGGAGCGACCTCATTGCAAAGTTTGGGGACCGTGCCGAGGCATCTGTGAGTAAACGTGAGCTGAGCCCCTGGCCAGCTGCTGCTGAACTGTTCCCACCCTTTCCAGGTAAAACACCTGAATATGTACAAGGGCTTGAAAGCCTAGAGGAAGGACCGTGGAGCCACACCAGCGACAGCACGCTGGCCAACTTGGTGCCTGCAGGCCAGCCAGGGTGGTCCTGGCCATGGGCGCTCTTCCAGAAGCTTTCCATTGCCCTGCCTGAGATACCCCTCCTGTCCCGGCCCCCACTGCTTTTTTCCTTCCTCACCTCTGTCCGGAGAGAAATTCCAGCAGAAGGTATTGGTGACACAACCTCTCCTTTGCAGGCGGCAGCCTGGCAACTCCGGCAGAAAGGCCAGCAGAACCCCACTCACACCGGGTCACCAACAAAGCTGTGGCCCCTCATTCCCTCCCACCAGCACAGCCCCGAGACTGCTGACGGGGCAGAGAATATGGAGTCAGGCACAGCTTCAGGGGCTATTGCTGCCTGGAGCGCTGTTTATATTGACCTCAACGAGGCACACCTGGGGAGGGCGGGCCGGCAGGGTACGGCTGCCCAGGTCAGCTAATCCACAACCCTCAGGGAATCACATTGTTGAAAATGGACCCCGCTAAGGCAGAAGAGAAGCCAAGGGAAAAAAGGACACAATGCCATTTGCAGCACCGTAGATGAGTCTAGAAGTAATCACGTGACTTGTAGTAAGCAGAAAGTGGAAGACACATATCATATCATATCACTTATAGGTGTTACCTAAAAATGGATCCCAGGGCAGATATTTCCACGGAGAAGGGCAATCACAGATTCATTAAACAGACTTATGGTTCACCAATGGAAAGGTGTGAGGATTGGTTTCATTACAATATCGGGGTTAACAGACATATACAAACACAGGTGACATATATAATCACCAAAGACCTACAGAATACCAAGAGAGGACTACTCAACATTCTGTCATAACGTACATGGGAAAAGGATCCCAGGAAGAACAGTCATCTGTATATGTGTAAAAGAACCACATCTTCCACACCTACAACAAGCCAAACATTGTAATCAAACTTGCTGTAATAAAAAATAAAAAATTAAATTAAAAACACGAACAAGAAGTAGTGAGACAAACGTGAGGGGCTTTCTCCTGGCACATTCCATTCTAAACTCCAATCTAGAACACCACTTCCACTGAGGCTCTCTTGCCCTAGTAACCAGATTTGGTAAGGGTGAACTGCTGCCACCTTGTGGCCGTTTCACACAACAGCAGCTTTAATCCCAACGCTAATGGTCAGTTGATATTCAAAATCATTGCAGGCCTGTAAATGACACCTGCCCTGAAAACAAATCCTGGGGTCACATATCGACCTAAATATTCAAAGGACGTCCATATTTCAAAACGACCGTTTCAAAAGGCATATTTTACGCACATTAGTGTTCTGCTTCTTTTCCTTTCTTTCCTTTTTTTGTTAAAAAAGCGGGAATGGAAAAAAGCATCCCTCAGAATGGGCGAAAATCGTTGCAGACGAATCAATGGACAGAGGTTTAATCTCCAATATATATAAACAGCTCATGCAGCTTAATATTAAAAAAACAAACAACCCAAAAAAATGGGCAGAAGATCTAAAGAGACGTTTCTTCAAAGGAGACACAGAGATGGCTAAGACGCACATGAAAAGCTGCTCAACAGCACTAATTATTAGAGAAATAAAATCAAAACTACAATGAGGTTTCACCTCACACCTGTAAGAATCGGCATCATCAGAAAATCTACAAACAACCAATTCTGGGGAGGGTGTGGACAAAAGGAGCCCTCTTCCACAATTGGTGGGAATGTAAATTGATACAGTCACTATGGAGAACAGTATGGAGTTTCCTTAAAAAAACTAAAAATAGAATTACCATCTGATCCAGCAATCCCACTTCTGGGCATATACCCAGAGAAAACCGTAAATCAAAAAGGCACATTCACCACAATGTTCATTGCAGCACTATTTACAATAGCCAGGTAATGGAAGCAACCTAAATGCCCACAGACAGATGAATGGATAAAGATGTGGTACATATATGAAATGGAATATTACTCGGCCATAAAAAGGAATGAAACTGGGTCATTTGTAGAGACATCGATGGATCGAGAGACTGTCATACAGAATGAAGTAAGTCAGAAAGAGGAAAACAAATATTGTATATTAATGCATATATGTGGAGCCTAAAAATGGTACAGATGAACTGGTTTGCAGGGAAGAAATAGAGACACAGAGGTAGAGAACAAACGTATGGACACCAAGTGTGGGAAGCCATGGGGTGGTGGTGGTGGGATGAGTTGGGAGTTTGGGATGGACCTGTGTACATGTATATGCATAAAATACATAACTAATAATAATGTGCTGTATAAAAAAAATAAATAAAATTAAATTTCAAAATTTTAAAAAATAAAATTTAAAAATAAAACAGAAAAAAGTTCTTCCCGTCACACAGATGTATTTATAGGAATGAATTATTTCCATGCTTATATCTATAAATACATAAAAGAGGAATAAAATCTAACTTGAACCATACAAGAAAAAAAAACCTGAACCCACGAGTTATACAGAGGAAAACCCTATCAGGGCACTTGCTCCAGTGGTAAACAATTATGAAATTGGTCAGAGGTGGGGAAGCATCTCCCATACAGCCATCAACCCACCCCCCACGCAAGGAGCGACCTCATTGCAAAGTTTGGGGACCGTGCCGAGGCATCTGTGAGTAAACGTGAGCTGAGCCCCTGGCCAGCTGCTGCTGAACTGTTCCCACCCTTTCCAGGTAAAACACCTGAATATGTACAAGGGCTTGAAAGCCTAGAGGAAGGACCGTGGAGCCACACAAGCGACAGCATGCAGGCCAACTTGGTGCCTGCAGGCCAGCCAGGGTGGTCCTGTCCCCGGGCGCTCTTCCAGAAGCTTTCCATTGCCCTGCCTGAGATACCCCTCCTGTCCCGGCCCCCACTGCTTTTTTCCTTCCTCACCTCTGTCCGGAGAGAAATTCCAGCAGAAGGTATGGGTGACACAACCTCTTCTTTGCAGGTGGCAGCCTGGCAACTCCGGCAGAAAGGTCAGCAGAACCCCACTCACACCGGGTCACCAACAAAGCTGTGGCCCCTCACTCCCTCCCACCAACACAGCCCCGAGACTGCTGACGGGGCAGAGAATATGGAGTCAGGCACAGCTTCAGGGGCTATTGCTGCCTGGAGCGCTGTTTATATTGACCTCAACGAGGCACACCTGGGGAGGGCGGGCCGGCAGGGTACGGCTGCCCAGGTCAGCTAATCCACAACCCTCAGGGAATCACATTGTTGAAAATGGACCCCGCTAAGGCAGAAGAGAAGCCAAGGGAAAAAAGGACACAATGCCATTTGCAGCACCGTAGATGAGTCTAGAAGTATTCAGGTGACTTGTAGTAAGTCAGAAAGTGGAAGACACATATCATATCATATCACTTATAGGTGTTACCTAAAAATGGATCCCAGGGCAGATATTTCCACGGAGAACGGCAATCACAGATTCATTAAACAGACTTATGGTTCACCAATGGAAAGGTGTGAGGATTGGTTTCATTACGATATCGGGGTTAACAGACATATGCAAACACAGGTGACATATATAATCACCAAAGACCTACAGAATACCAAGAGAGGACTACTCAATATTCTGTCATAACGTACATGGGAAAAGGATCCCAGGAAGAACAGACATGTGTATATGTGTAAAAGAACCACATCTTCCACACCTACAACAAGCCAAACATTGTAATCAAACTTGCTGTAATAAAAAATAAAAAATTAAATTAAAAACACGAACAAGAAGTAGTGAGACAAACGTGAGGGGCTTTCTCCTGGCACATTCCATTCTAAACTCCAATCTAGAACACCACTTCCACTGAGGCTCTCTTGCCCTAGTAACCAGATTTGGTAAGGGTGAACTGCTGCCACCTTGTGGCCGTTTCACACAACAGCAGCTTTAATCCGAACGCTAATGGTCAGTAGATATTCAAAATCATTGCAGGCCTGTAAATGACACCTGCCCTGAAAACAAATCCTGGGGTCACATATCGACCAAAAAATTCAAAGGACGTCCATATGTAAAAACGACCGTTTCAAAAGGCATATTTTAGGCACATTAGTGTTCTGCTTCTTTTCCTTTCTTTCCTTTCTTGTTAAAAAACACGGGAATGGAAAAAGGCATCCCTCTGAATGGGCGAAAATCGTTGCAGACGAATCAATGGACAGAGGTTTAATCTCCAATATATATAAACAGCTCATGCAGCTTAATATTAAAAAAACAAACAACCCAAAAAAAATGGGCAGAAGATCTAAAGAGACGTTTCTTCAAAGGAGACACAGAGATGGCCAAGACGCACATGAAAAGCTGCTCAACAGCACTAATTATCAGAGAAATGCAAATCAAAACTACAATGAGATTTCACCTCACACCTGTTAGAATCGGCATCATCTGAAAATCTACAAACAACCAATTCTGGGGAGGGTGTGGACAAAAGGAGCCCTCTTCCACGATTGGTGGGAATGTAAATTGATACAGTCACTATGGAGAACAGTATGGAGTTTCCTTAAAAAAACTAGAAATAGAATTACCATCTGATCCAGCAATCCCACTTCTGGGCATATACCCAGAGAAAACCGTAAATCAAAAAGGCACATTCACCACAATGTTCATTGCAGCACTATTTACAATAGCCAGGTAATGGAAGCAACGTAAATGCGCACAGACAGATGAATGGATAAAGATGTGGTTCATATATGAAATGGAATATTACTCGGCCATAAAAAGGAATGAAACTGGGTCATTTGTAGAGACATCGATGGATCGAGAGACTGTCATACAGAATGAAGTAAGTCAGAAAGAGGAAAACAAATATTGTATATTAATGCATATATGTGGAGCCTAAAAATGGTACAGATGAACTGGTTTGCAGGGAAGAAATAGAGACACAGAGGTAGAGAACAAACGTATGGACACCAAGTGTGGGAAGCCATGGGGTGGTGGTGGTGGGATGAGTTGGGAGTTTGGGATTGACCTGTGTACATGTATATGCATAAAATACATAACTAATAATAATGTGCTGTATAAAAAAAATAAATAAAATTAAATTTCAAAATTTTAAAAAATAAAATTTAAAAATAAAACAGAAAAAAAGTTCTTCCCGTCACACAGATGTATTTATAGGAATGAATTATTTCCATGCTTATATCTATAAATACATAAAAGAGGAATAAAATCTAACTTGAACCATACAAGAAAAAAAAACCTGAACCCACGAGTTATACAGAGGAAAACCCTATCAGGGCACTTGCTCCAGTGGTAAACAATTATGAAATTGGTCAGAGGTGGGGAAGCATCTCCCATACAGCCAGCAACCCACCCCCCACGCAAGGAGCGACCTCATTGCAAAGTTTGGGGACCGTGCCGAGGCATCTGTGAGTAAACGTGAGCTGAGCCCCTGGCCAGCTGCTGCTGAACTGTTCCCACCCTTTCCAGGTAAAACACCTGAATATGTACAAGGGCTTGAAAGCCTAGAGGAAGGACCGTGGAGCCACACCAGCGACAGCACGCAGGCCAACTTGGTGCCTGCAGGCCAGCCAGGGTGGTCCTGTCCCCGGGCGCTCTTCCAGAAGCTTTCCATTGCCCTGCCTGAGATACCCCTCCTGTCCCGGCCCCCACTGCTTTTTTCCTTCCTCACCTCTGTCCGGAGAGAAATTCCAGCAGAAGGTATGGGTGACACAACCTCTTCTTTGCAGGCGGCAGCCTGGCAACTCCTGCAGAAAGGCCAGCAGAACCCCACTCACACCGGGCCACCAACAAAGCTGTGGCCCCTCACTCCCTCCCACCAGCACAGCCCCGAGACTGCTGACGGGGCAGAGAATATGGAGTCAGGCACAGCTTCAGGGGCTATTGCTGCCTGGAGCGCTGTTTATATTGACCTCAATGAGGCACACCTGGGGAGGGCGGGCTGGCAGGGTAAGGCTGCCCAGGTCAGCTAATCCACAACCCTCAGGCAATCACATTGTTGAAAATGGACCCCGCTAAAGCAGAAGAGAAGCCAAGGGAAAAAGGGCCACAATGCCATTTGCAGCACCGTAGATGAGTCTAGAAGTAATCACGTGACTTGTAGTAAGTCAGAAAGTGGAAGACACATATCATATCATATCACTTATAGGTGTTACCTAAAAATGGATCCCAGGGCAGATATTTCCACGGAGAAGGGCAATCACAGATTCATTAAACAGACTTATGGTTCACCAATGGAAAGGTGTGAGGATTGGTTTCATTACGATATCGGGGTTAACAGACATATACAAACACAGGTGACATATATAATCACCAAAGACCTACAGAATACCAAGAGAGGACTACTCAACATTCTGTCATAACGTACATGGGAAAAGGATCCCAGGAAGAACAGTCATCTGTATATGTGTAAAAGAACCACATCTTCCACACCTACAACAAGCCAAACATTGTAATCAAACTTGCTGTAATAAAAAATAAAAAATTAAATTAAAAACACGAACAAGAAGTAGTGAGACAAACGTGAGGGTCTTTCTCCTGACACATTCCATTCTAAACTCCAATCTAGAACACCACTTCCACTGAGGCTCTCTTGCCCTAGTAACCAGATTTGGTAAGGGTGAACTGCTGCCACCTTGTGGCCGTTTCACACAACAGCAGCTTTAATCCCAACGCTAATGGTCAGTTGATATTCAAAATCATTGCAGGCCTGTAAATGACACCTGCCCTGAAAACAAATCCTGGGGTCACATATCGACCAAAAAATTCAAAGGACGTCCAAATGTCAAAACGACCGTTTCAAAAGGCATATTTTAGGCACATTAGTGTTCTGCTTCTTTTCCTTTCTTTCCTTTCTTGTTAAAAAACACGGGAATGGAAAAAGGCATCCCTCTGAATGGGTGAAAATCGTTGCAGACGAATCAATGGACAGAGGTTTAATCTCCAATATATATAAACAGCTCATGCAGCTTAATATTAAAAAAACAAACAACCCAAAAAAAATGGGCAGAAGATCTAAAGAGACGTTTCTTCAAAGGAGACACAGAGATGGCCAAGACGCACATGAAAAGCTGCTCAACAGCACTAATTATCAGAGAAATGCAAATCAAAACTACAATGAGATTTCACCTCACACCTGTTAGAATCGGCATCATCTGAAAATCTACAAACAACCAATTCTGGGGAGGGTGTGGACAAAAGGAGCCCTCTTCCACGATTGGTGGGAATGTAAATTGATACAGTCACTATGGAGAACAGTATGGAGTTTCCTTAAAAAAACTAGAAATAGAATTACCATCTGATCCAGCAATCCCACTTCTGGGCATATACCCAGAGAAAACCGTAAATCAAAAAGGCACATTCACCACAATGTTCATTGCAGCACTATTTACAATAGCCAGGTAATGGAAGCAACCTAAATGCGCACAGACAGATGAATGGATAAAGATGTGGTACATATATGAAATGGAATATTACTCGGCCATAAAAAGGAATGAAACTGGGTCATTTGTAGAGACATCGATGGATCGAGAGACTGTCATACAGAATGAAGTAAGTCAGAAAGAGGAAAACAAATATTGTATATTAATGCATATATGTGGAGCCTAAAAATGGTACAGATGAACTGGTTTGCAGGGAAGAAATAGAGACACAGAGGTAGAGAACAAACGTATGGACACCAAGTGTGGGAAGCCATGGGGTGGTGGTGGTGGGATGAGTTGGGAGTTTGGGATTGACCTGTGTACATGTATATGCATAAAATACATAACTAATAATAATGTGCTCTATAAAAAAAATAAATAAAATTAAATTTCAAAATTTTAAAAAATAAAATTTAAAAATAAAACAGAAAAAAGTTCTTCCCGTCACACAGATGTATTTATAGGAATGAATTATTTCCATGCTTATATCTATAAATACATAAAAGAGGAATAAAATCTAACTTGAACCATACAAGAAAAAAAAACCTGAACCCACGAGCTATACAGAGGAAAACCCTATCAGGGCACTTGCTCCAGTGGTAAACAATTATGAAATTGGTCAGAGGTGGGGAAGCATCTCCCATACAGCCATCAACCCACCCCCCACGCAAGGAGCGACCTCATTGCAAAGTTTGGGGACCGTGCCGAGGCATCTGTGAGTAAACGTGAGCTGAGCCCCTGGCCAGCTGCTGCTGAACTGTTCCCACCCTTTCCAGGTAAAACACCTGAATATGTACAAGGGCTTGAAAGCCTAGAGGAAGGACCGTGGAGCCACACAAGCGACAGCACGCAGGCCAACTTGGTGCCTGCAGGCCAGCCAGGGTGGTCCTGTCCCCGGGCGCTCTTCCAGAAGCTTTCCATTGCCCTGCCTGAGATACCCCTCCTGTCCCGGCCCCCACTGCTTTTTTCCTTCCTCACCTCTGTCCGGAGAGAAATTCCAGCAGAAGGTATGGGTGACACAACCTCTTCTTTGCAGGCGGCAGCCTGGCAACTCCTGCAGAAAGGCCAGCAGAACCCCACTCACACCGGGCCACCAACAAAGCTGTGGCCCCTCACTCCCTCCCACCAGCACAGCCCCGAGACTGCTGACGGGGCAGAGAATATGGAGTCAGGCACAGCTTCAGGGGCTATTGCTGCCTGGAGCGCTGTTTATATTGACCTCAATGAGGCACACCTGGGGAGGGCGGGCTGGCAGGGTAAGGCTGCCCAGGTCAGCTAATCCACAACCCTCAGGCAATCACATTGTTGAAAATGGACCCCGCTAAAGCAGAAGAGAAGCCAAGGGAAAAAAGGCCGCAATGCCATTTGCAGCACCGTAGATGAGTCTAGAAGTAATCACGTGACTTGTAGTAAGTCAGAAAGTGGAAGACACATATCATATCATATCACTTATAGGTGTTACCTAAAAATGGATCCCAGGGCAGATATTTCCACGGAGAAGGGCAATCACAGATTCATTAAACAGACTTATGGTTCACCAATGGAAAGGTGTGAGGATTGGTTTCATTACGATATCGGGGTTAACAGACATATACAAACACAGGTGACATATATAATCACCAAAGACCTACAGAATACCAAGAGAGGACTACTCAACATTCTGTCATAACGTACATGGGAAAAGGATCCCAGGAAGAACAGTCATCTGTATATGTGTAAAAGAACCACATCTTCCACACCTACAACAAGCCAAACATTGTAATCAAACTTGCTATAATAAAAAATAAAAAATTAAATTAAAAACACGAACAAGAAGTAGTGAGACAAACGTGAGGGTCTTTCTCCTGACACATTCCATTCTAAACTCCAATCTAGAACACCACTTCCACTGAGGCTCTCTTGCCCTAGTAACCAGATTTGGTAAGGGTGAACTGCTGCCACCTTGTGGCCGTTTCACACAACAGCAGCTTTAATCCCAACGCTAATGGTCAGTTGATATTCAAAATCATTGCAGGCCTGTAAATGACACCTGCCCTGAAAACAAATCCTGGGGTCACATATCGACCAAAAAATTCAAAGGACGTCCAAATGTCAAAACGACCGTTTCAAAAGGCATATTTTAGGCACATTAGTGTTCTGCTTCTTTTCCTTTCTTTCCTTTCTTGTTAAAAAACACGGGAATGGAAAAAGGCATCCCTCTGAATGGGCGAAAATCGTTGCAGACGAATCAATGGACAGAGGTTTAATCTCCAATATATATAAACAGCTCATGCAGCTTAATATTAAAAAAAAAAAACAACCCAAAAAAATGGGCAGAAGATCTAAAGAGACGTTTCTTCAAAGGAGACACAGAGATGGCCAAGACGCACATGAAAAGCTGCTCAACAGCACTAATTATCAGAGAAATGCAAATCAAAACTACAATGAGATTTCACCTCACACCTGTTAGAATCGGCATCATCTGAAAATCTACAAACAACCAATTCTGGGGAGGGTGTGGACAAAAGGAGCCCTCTTCCACGATTGGTGGGAATGTAAATTGATACAGTCACTATGGAGAACAGTATGGAGTTTCCTTAAAAAAACTAGAAATAGAATTACCATCTGATCCAGCAATCCCACTTCTGGGCATATACCCAGAGAAAACCGTAAATCAAAAAGGCACATTCACCACAATGTTCATTGCAGCACTATTTACAATAGCCAGGTAATGGAAGCAACCTAAATGCGCACAGACAGATGAATGGATAAAGATGTGGTACATATATGAAATGGAATATTACTCGGCCATAAAAAGGAATGAAACTGGGTCATTTGTAGAGACATCGATGGATCGAGAGACTGTCATACAGAATGAAGTAAGTCAGAAAGAGGAAAACAAATATTGTATATTAATGCATATATGTGGAGCCTAAAAATGGTACAGATGAACTGGTTTTCAGGGAAGAAATAGAGACACAGAGGTAGAGAACAAACGTATGGACACCAAGTGTGGGAAGCCATGGGGTGGTGGTGGTGGGATGAGTTGGGAGTTTGGGATGGACCTGTGTACATGTATATGCATAAAATACATAACTAATAATAATGTGCTGTATAAAAAAAATAAATAAAATTAAATTTCAAAATTTTAAAAAATAAAATTTAAAAATAAAACAGAAAAAAGTTCTTCCCGTCACACAGATGTATTTATAGGAATGAATTATTTCCATGCTTATATCTATAAATACATAAAAGAGGAATAAAATCTAACTTGAACCATACAAGAAAAAAAAACCTGAACCCACGAGTTATACAGAGGAAAACCCTATCAGGGCACTTGCTCCAGTGGTAAACAATTATGAAATTGGTCAGAGGTGGGGAAGCATCTCCCATACAGCCATCAACCCACCCCCCACGCAAGGAGCGACCTCATTGCAAAGTTTGGGGACCGTGCCGAGGCATCTGTGAGTAAACGTGAGCTGAGCCCCTGGCCAGCTGCTGCTGAACTGTTCCCACCCTTTCCAGGTAAAACACCTGAATATGTACAAGGGCTTGAAAGCCTAGAGGAAGGACCGTGGAGCCACACAAGCGACAGCATGCAGGCCAACTTGGTGCCTGCAGGCCAGCCAGGGTGGTCCTGTCCCCGGGCGCTCTTCCAGAAGCTTTCCATTGCCCTGCCTGAGATACCCCTCCTGTCCCGGCCCCCACTGCTTTTTTCCTTCCTCACCTCTGTCCGGAGAGAAATTCCAGCAGAAGGTATGGGTGACACAACCTCTTCTTTGCAGGTGGCAGCCTGGCAACTCCGGCAGAAAGGTCAGCAGAACCCCACTCACACCGGGTCACCAACAAAGCTGTGGCCCCTCACTCCCTCCCACCAACACAGCCCCGAGACTGCTGACGGGGCAGAGAATATGGAGTCAGGCACAGCTTCAGGGGCTATTGCTGCCTGGAGCGCTGTTTATATTGACCTCAACGAGGCACACCTGGGGAGGGCGGGCCGGCAGGGTACGGCTGCCCAGGTCAGCTAATCCACAACCCTCAGGGAATCACATTGTTGAAAATGGACCCCGCTAAGGCAGAAGAGAAGCCAAGGGAAAAAAGGACACAATGCCATTTGCAGCACCGTAGATGAGTCTAGAAGTATTCAGGTGACTTGTAGTAAGTCAGAAAGTGGAAGACACATATCATATCATATCACTTATAGGTGTTACCTAAAAATGGATCCCAGGGCAGATATTTCCACGGAGAACGGCAATCACAGATTCATTAAACAGACTTATGGTTCACCAATGGAAAGGTGTGAGGATTGGTTTCATTACGATATCGGGGTTAACAGACATATGCAAACACAGGTGACATATATAATCACCAAAGACCTACAGAATACCAAGAGAGGACTACTCAATATTCTGTCATAACGTACATGGGAAAAGGATCCCAGGAAGAACAGACATGTGTATATGTGTAAAAGAACCACATCTTCCACACCTACAACAAGCCAAACATTGTAATCAAACTTGCTGTAATAAAAAATAAAAAATTAAATTAAAAACACGAACAAGAAGTAGTGAGACAAACGTGAGGGGCTTTCTCCTGGCACATTCCATTCTAAACTCCAATCTAGAACACCACTTCCACTGAGGCTCTCTTGCCCTAGTAACCAGATTTGGTAAGGGTGAACTGCTGCCACCTTGTGGCCGTTTCACACAACAGCAGCTTTAATCCGAACGCTAATGGTCAGTAGATATTCAAAATCATTGCAGGCCTGTAAATGACACCTGCCCTGAAAACAAATCCTGGGGTCACATATCGACCAAAAAATTCAAAGGACGTCCATATGTAAAAACGACCGTTTCAAAAGGCATATTTTAGGCACATTAGTGTTCTGCTTCTTTTCCTTTCTTTCCTTTCTTGTTAAAAAACACGGGAATGGAAAAAGGCATCCCTCTGAATGGGCGAAAATCGTTGCAGACGAATCAATGGACAGAGGTTTAATCTCCAATATATATAAACAGCTCATGCAGCTTAATATTAAAAAAACAAACAACCCAAAAAAAATGGGCAGAAGATCTAAAGAGACGTTTCTTCAAAGGAGACACAGAGATGGCCAAGACGCACATGAAAAGCTGCTCAACAGCACTAATTATCAGAGAAATGCAAATCAAAACTACAATGAGATTTCACCTCACACCTGTTAGAATCGGCATCATCTGAAAATCTACAAACAACCAATTCTGGGGAGGGTGTGGACAAAAGGAGCCCTCTTCCACGATTGGTGGGAATGTAAATTGATACAGTCACTATGGAGAACAGTATGGAGTTTCCTTAAAAAAACTAGAAATAGAATTACCATCTGATCCAGCAATCCCACTTCTGGGCATATACCCAGAGAAAACCGTAAATCAAAAAGGCACATTCACCACAATGTTCATTGCAGCACTATTTACAATAGCCAGGTAATGGAAGCAACGTAAATGCGCACAGACAGATGAATGGATAAAGATGTGGTTCATATATGAAATGGAATATTACTCGGCCATAAAAAGGAATGAAACTGGGTCATTTGTAGAGACATCGATGGATCGAGAGACTGTCATACAGAATGAAGTAAGTCAGAAAGAGGAAAACAAATATTGTATATTAATGCATATATGTGGAGCCTAAAAATGGTACAGATGAACTGGTTTGCAGGGAAGAAATAGAGACACAGAGGTAGAGAACAAACGTATGGACACCAAGTGTGGGAAGCCATGGGGTGGTGGTGGTGGGATGAGTTGGGAGTTTGGGATTGACCTGTGTACATGTATATGCATAAAATACATAACTAATAATAATGTGCTGTATAAAAAAAATAAATAAAATTAAATTTCAAAATTTTAAAAAATAAAATTTAAAAATAAAACAGAAAAAAAGTTCTTCCCGTCACACAGATGTATTTATAGGAATGAATTATTTCCATGCTTATATCTATAAATACATAAAAGAGGAATAAAATCTAACTTGAACCATACAAGAAAAAAAAACCTGAACCCACGAGTTATACAGAGGAAAACCCTATCAGGGCACTTGCTCCAGTGGTAAACAATTATGAAATTGGTCAGAGGTGGGGAAGCATCTCCCATACAGCCAGCAACCCACCCCCCACGCAAGGAGCGACCTCATTGCAAAGTTTGGGGACCGTGCCGAGGCATCTGTGAGTAAACGTGAGCTGAGCCCCTGGCCAGCTGCTGCTGAACTGTTCCCACCCTTTCCAGGTAAAACACCTGAATATGTACAAGGGCTTGAAAGCCTAGAGGAAGGACCGTGGAGCCACACCAGCGACAGCACGCAGGCCAACTTGGTGCCTGCAGGCCAGCCAGGGTGGTCCTGTCCCCGGGCGCTCTTCCAGAAGCTTTCCATTGCCCTGCCTGAGATACCCCTCCTGTCCCGGCCCCCACTGCTTTTTTCCTTCCTCACCTCTGTCCGGAGAGAAATTCCAGCAGAAGGTATGGGTGACACAACCTCTTCTTTGCAGGCGGCAGCCTGGCAACTCCTGCAGAAAGGCCAGCAGAACCCCACTCACACCGGGCCACCAACAAAGCTGTGGCCCCTCACTCCCTCCCACCAGCACAGCCCCGAGACTGCTGACGGGGCAGAGAATATGGAGTCAGGCACAGCTTCAGGGGCTATTGCTGCCTGGAGCGCTGTTTATATTGACCTCAATGAGGCACACCTGGGGAGGGCGGGCTGGCAGGGTAAGGCTGCCCAGGTCAGCTAATCCACAACCCTCAGGCAATCACATTGTTGAAAATGGACCCCGCTAAAGCAGAAGAGAAGCCAAGGGAAAAAGGGCCACAATGCCATTTGCAGCACCGTAGATGAGTCTAGAAGTAATCACGTGACTTGTAGTAAGTCAGAAAGTGGAAGACACATATCATATCATATCACTTATAGGTGTTACCTAAAAATGGATCCCAGGGCAGATATTTCCACGGAGAAGGGCAATCACAGATTCATTAAACAGACTTATGGTTCACCAATGGAAAGGTGTGAGGATTGGTTTCATTACGATATCGGGGTTAACAGACATATACAAACACAGGTGACATATATAATCACCAAAGACCTACAGAATACCAAGAGAGGACTACTCAACATTCTGTCATAACGTACATGGGAAAAGGATCCCAGGAAGAACAGTCATCTGTATATGTGTAAAAGAACCACATCTTCCACACCTACAACAAGCCAAACATTGTAATCAAACTTGCTGTAATAAAAAATAAAAAATTAAATTAAAAACACGAACAAGAAGTAGTGAGACAAACTTGAGGGTCTTTCTCCTGACACATTCCATTCTAAACTCCAATCTAGAACACCACTTCCACTGAGGCTCTCTTGCCCTAGTAACCAGATTTGGTAAGGGTGAACTGCTGCCACCTTGTGGCCGTTTCACACAACAGCAGCTTTAATCCCAACGCTAATGGTCAGTTGATATTCAAAATCATTGCAGGCCTGTAAATCACAACTGCCCTGAAAACAAATCCTGGGGTCACATATCGACCAAAAAATTCAAAGGACGTCCATATGTCAAAACGACCGTTTCAAAAGGCATATTTTAGGCACATTAGTGTTCTGCTTCTTTTTCTTTCTTTCCTTTCTTGTTAAAAAACACGGGAATGGAAAAAGGCATCCCTCTGAATGGGCGAAAATCGTTGCAGACGAATCAATGGACAGAGGTTTAATCTCCAATATATATAAACAGCTCATGCAGCTTAATATTAAAAAAACAAACAACCCAATACAAAAATGGGCAGAAGATCTAAAGAGACGTTTCTTCAAAGGAGACACAGAGATGGCCAAGACGCACATGAAAAGCTGCTCAACAGCACTAATTATCAGAGAAATGCAAATCAAAACTACAATGAGATTTCACCTCACACCTGTTAGAATCGGCATCATCTGAAAATCTACAAACAACCAATTCTGGGGAGGGTGTGGACAAAAGGAGCCCTCTTCCACGATTGGTGGGAATGTAAATTGATACAGTCACTATGGAGAACAGTATGGAGTTTCCTTAAAAAAACTAGAAATAGAATTACCATCTGATCCAGCAATCCCACTTCTGGGCATATACCCAGAGAAAACCGTAAATCAAAAAGGCACATTCACCACAATGTTCATTGCAGCACTATTTACAATAGCCAGGTAATGGAAGCAACCTAAATGCGCACAGACAGATGAATGGATAAAGATGTGGTACATATATGAAATGGAATATTACTCGGCCATAAAAAGGAATGAAACTGGGTCATTTGTAGAGACATCGATGGATCGAGAGACTGTCATACAGAATGAAGTAAGTCAGAAAGAGGAAAACAAATATTGTATATTAATGCATATATGTGGAGCCTAAAAATGGTACAGATGAACTGGTTTGCAGGGAAGAAATAGAGACACAGAGGTAGAGAACAAACGTATGGACACCAAGTGTGGGAAGCCATGGGGTGGTGGTGGTGGGATGAGTTGGGAGTTTGGGATTGACCTGTGTACATGTATATGCATAAAATACATAACTAATAATAATGTGCTGTATAAAAAAAATAAATAAAATTAAATTTCAAAATTTTAAAAAATAAAATTTAAAAATAAAACAGAAAAAAGTTCTTCCCGTCACACGGATGTATTTATAGGAATGAATTATTTCCATGCTTATATCTATAAATACATAAAAGAGGAATAAAATCTAACTTGAACCATACAAGAAAAAAAAACCTGAACCCACGAGTTATACAGAGGAAAACCCTATCAGGGCACTTGCTCCAGTGGTAAACAATTCTGAAATTGGTCAGAGGTGGGGAACCATCTCCCATACAGCCATCAACCCAAGCCCCACGCAAGGAGCGACCTCATTGCAAAGTTTGGGGACCGTGCCGAGGCATCTGTGAGTAAACGTGAGCTGAGCCCCTGGCCAGCTGCTGCTGAACTGTTCCCACCCTTTCCAGGTAAAACACCTGAATATGTACAAGGGCTTGAAAGCCTAGAGGAAGGACCGTGGAGCCACACCAGCGACAGCACGCAGGCCAACTTGGTGCCTGCAGGCCAGCCAGGGTGGTCCTGTCCCCGGGCGCTCTTCCAGAAGCTTTCCATTGCCCTGCCTGAGATACCCCTCCTGTCCCGGCCCCCACTGCTTTTTTCCTTCCTCACCTCTGTCCGGAGAGAAATTCCAGCAGAAGGTATGGGTGACACAACCTCTTCTTTGCAGGCGGCAGCCTGGCAACTCCTGCAGAAAGGCCAGCAGAACCCCACTCACACCGGGCCACCAACAAAGCTGTGGCCCCTCACTCCCTCCCACCAGCACAGCCCCGAGACTGCTGACGGGGCAGAGAATATGGAGTCAGGCACAGCTTCAGGGGCTATTGCTGCCTGGAGCGCTGTTTATATTGACCTCAATGAGGCACACCTGGGGAGGGCGGGCTGGCAGGGTAAGGCTGCCCAGGTCAGCTAATCCACAACCCTCAGGCAATCACATTGTTGAAAATGGACCCCGCTAAAGCAGAAGAGAAGCCAAGGGAAAAAGGGCCACAATGCCATTTGCAGCACCGTAGATGAGTCTAGAAGTAATCACGTGACTTGTAGTAAGTCAGAAAGTGGAAGACACATATCATATCATATCACTTATAGGTGTTACCTAAAAATGGATCCCAGGGCAGATATTTCCACGGAGAAGGGCAATCACAGATTCATTAAACAGACTTATGGTTCACCAATGGAAAGGTGTGAGGATTGGTTTCATTACGATATCGGGGTTAACAGACATATACAAACACAGGTGACATATATAATCACCAAAGACCTACAGAATACCAAGAGAGGACTACTCAACATTCTGTCATAACGTACATGGGAAAAGGATCCCAGGAAGAACAGTCATCTGTATATGTGTAAAAGAACCACATCTTCCACACCTACAACAAGCCAAACATTGTAATCAAACTTGCTGTAATAAAAAATAAAAAATTAAATTAAAAACACGAACAAGAAGTAGTGAGACAAACGTGAGGGTCTTTCTCCTGACACATTCCATTCTAAACTCCAATCTAGAACACCACTTCCACTGAGGCTCTCTTGCCCTAGTAACCAGATTTGGTAAGGGTGAACTGCTGCCACCTTGTGGCCGTTTCACACAACAGCAGCTTTAATCCCAACGCTAATGGTCAGTTGATATTCAAAATCATTGCAGGCCTGTAAATGACACCTGCCCTGAAAACAAATCCTGGGGTCACATATCGACCAAAAAATTCAAAGGACGTCCAAATGTCAAAACGACCGTTTCAAAAGGCATATTTTACGCACATTAGTGTTCTGCTTCTTTTCCTTTCTTTCCTTTCTTGTTAAAAAACACGGGAATGGAAAAAGGCATCCCTCTGAATGGGCGAAAATCGTTGCAGACGAATCAATGGACAGAGGTTTAATCTCCAATATATATAAACAGCTCATGCAGCTTAATATTAAAAAAACAAACAACCCAAAAAAAATGGGCAGAAGATCTAAAGAGACGTTTCTTCAAAGGAGACACAGAGATGGCCAAGACGCACATGAAAAGCTGCTCAACAGCACTAATTATCAGAGAAATGCAAATCAAAACTACAATGAGATTTCACCTCACACCTGTTAGAATCGGCATCATCAGAAAATCTACAAACAACCAATTCTGGGGAGGGTGTGGACAAAAGGAGCCCTCTTCCACGATTGGTGGGAATGTAAATTGATACAGTCACTATGGAGAACAGTATGGAGTTTCCTTAAAAAAACTAGAAATAGAATTACCATCTGATCCAGCAATCCCACTTCTGGGCATATACCCAGAGAAAACCGTAAATCAAAAATGCACATTCACCACAATGTTCATTGCAGCACTATTTACAATAGCCAGGTAATGGAAGCAACCTAAATGCGCACAGACAGATGAATGGATAAAGATGTGGTACATATATGAAATGGAATATTACTCGGCCATAAAAAGGAATGAAACTGGGTCATTTGTAGAGACATCGATGGATCGAGAGACTGTCATACAGAATGAAGTAAGTCAGAAAGAGGAAAACAAATATTGTATATTAATGCATATATGTGGAGCCTAAAAATGGTACAGATGAACTGGTTTGCAGGGAAGAAATAGAGACACAGAGGTAGAGAACAAACGTATGGACACCAAGTGTGGGAAGCCATGGGGTGGTGGTGGTGGGATGAGTTGGGAGTTTGGGATTGACCTGTGTACATGTATATGCATAAAATACATAACTAATAATAATGTGCTGTATAAAAAAAATAAATAAAATTAAATTTCAAAATTTTAAAAAATAAAATTTAAAAATAAAACAGAAAAAAGTTCTTCCCGTCACACAGATGTATTTATAGGAATGAATTATTTCCATGCTTATATCTATAAATACATAAAAGAGGAATAAAATCTAACTTGAACCATACAAGAAAAAAAAACCTGAACCCACGAGTTATACAGAGGAAAACCCTATCAGGGCACTTGCTCCAGTGGTAAACAATTATGAAATTGGTCAGAGGTGGGGAAGCATCTCCCATACAGCCATCAACCCACCCCCCACGCAAGGAGCGACCTCATTGCAAAGTTTGGGGACCGTGCCGAGGCATCTGTGAGTAAACGTGAGCTGAGCCCCTGGCCAGCTGCTGCTGAACTGTTCCCACCCTTTCCAGGTAAAACACCTGAATATGTACAAGGGCTTGAAAGCCTAGAGGAAGGACCGTGGAGCCACACAAGCGACAGCATGCAGGCCAACTTGGTGCCTGCAGGCCAGCCAGGGTGGTCCTGTCCCCGGGCGCTCTTCCAGAAGCTTTCCATTGCCCTGCCTGAGATACCCCTCCTGTCCCGGCCCCCACTGCTTTTTTCCTTCCTCACCTCTGTCCGGAGAGAAATTCCAGCAGAAGGTATGGGTGACACAACCTCTTCTTTGCAGGTGGCAGCCTGGCAACTCCGGCAGAAAGGTCAGCAGAACCCCACTCACACCGGGTCACCAACAAAGCTGTGGCCCCTCACTCCCTCCCACCAACACAGCCCCGAGACTGCTGACGGGGCAGAGAATATGGAGTCAGGCACAGCTTCAGGGGCTATTGCTGCCTGGAGCGCTGTTTATATTGACCTCAACGAGGCACACCTGGGGAGGGCGGGCCGGCAGGGTACGGCTGCCCAGGTCAGCTAATCCACAACCCTCAGGGAATCACATTGTTGAAAATGGACCCCGCTAAGGCAGAAGAGAAGCCAAGGGAAAAAAGGACACAATGCCATTTGCAGCACCGTAGATGAGTCTAGAAGTATTCAGGTGACTTGTAGTAAGTCAGAAAGTGGAAGACACATATCATATCATATCACTTATAGGTGTTACCTAAAAATGGATCCCAGGGCAGATATTTCCACGGAGAACGGCAATCACAGATTCATTAAACAGACTTATGGTTCACCAATGGAAAGGTGTGAGGATTGGTTTCATTACGATATCGGGGTTAACAGACATATGCAAACACAGGTGACATATATAATCACCAAAGACCTACAGAATACCAAGAGAGGACTACTCAATATTCTGTCATAACGTACATGGGAAAAGGATCCCAGGAAGAACAGACATGTGTATATGTGTAAAAGAACCACATCTTCCACACCTACAACAAGCCAAACATTGTAATCAAACTTGCTGTAATAAAAAATAAAAAATTAAATTAAAAACACGAACAAGAAGTAGTGAGACAAACGTGAGGGGCTTTCTCCTGGCACATTCCATTCTAAACTCCAATCTAGAACACCACTTCCACTGAGGCTCTCTTGCCCTAGTAACCAGATTTGGTAAGGGTGAACTGCTGCCACCTTGTGGCCGTTTCACACAACAGCAGCTTTAATCCGAACGCTAATGGTCAGTAGATATTCAAAATCATTGCAGGCCTGTAAATGACACCTGCCCTGAAAACAAATCCTGGGGTCACATATCGACCAAAAAATTCAAAGGACGTCCATATGTAAAAACGACCGTTTCAAAAGGCATATTTTAGGCACATTAGTGTTCTGCTTCTTTTCCTTTCTTTCCTTTCTTGTTAAAAAACACGGGAATGGAAAAAGGCATCCCTCTGAATGGGCGAAAATCGTTGCAGACGAATCAATGGACAGAGGTTTAATCTCCAATATATATAAACAGCTCATGCAGCTTAATATTAAAAAAACAAACAACCCAAAAAAAATGGGCAGAAGATCTAAAGAGACGTTTCTTCAAAGGAGACACAGAGATGGCCAAGACGCACATGAAAAGCTGCTCAACAGCACTAATTATCAGAGAAATGCAAATCAAAACTACAATGAGATTTCACCTCACACCTGTTAGAATCGGCATCATCTGAAAATCTACAAACAACCAATTCTGGGGAGGGTGTGGACAAAAGGAGCCCTCTTCCACGATTGGTGGGAATGTAAATTGATACAGTCACTATGGAGAACAGTATGGAGTTTCCTTAAAAAAACTAGAAATAGAATTACCATCTGATCCAGCAATCCCACTTCTGGGCATATACCCAGAGAAAACCGTAAATCAAAAAGGCACATTCACCACAATGTTCATTGCAGCACTATTTACAATAGCCAGGTAATGGAAGCAACGTAAATGCGCACAGACAGATGAATGGATAAAGATGTGGTTCATATATGAAATGGAATATTACTCGGCCATAAAAAGGAATGAAACTGGGTCATTTGTAGAGACATCGATGGATCGAGAGACTGTCATACAGAATGAAGTAAGTCAGAAAGAGGAAAACAAATATTGTATATTAATGCATATATGTGGAGCCTAAAAATGGTACAGATGAACTGGTTTGCAGGGAAGAAATAGAGACACAGAGGTAGAGAACAAACGTATGGACACCAAGTGTGGGAAGCCATGGGGTGGTGGTGGTGGGATGAGTTGGGAGTTTGGGATTGACCTGTGTACATGTATATGCATAAAATACATAACTAATAATAATGTGCTGTATAAAAAAAATAAATAAAATTAAATTTCAAAATTTTAAAAAATAAAATTTAAAAATAAAACAGAAAAAAAGTTCTTCCCGTCACACAGATGTATTTATAGGAATGAATTATTTCCATGCTTATATCTATAAATACATAAAAGAGGAATAAAATCTAACTTGAACCATACAAGAAAAAAAAACCTGAACCCACGAGTTATACAGAGGAAAACCCTATCAGGGCACTTGCTCCAGTGGTAAACAATTATGAAATTGGTCAGAGGTGGGGAAGCATCTCCCATACAGCCAGCAACCCACCCCCCACGCAAGGAGCGACCTCATTGCAAAGTTTGGGGACCGTGCCGAGGCATCTGTGAGTAAACGTGAGCTGAGCCCCTGGCCAGCTGCTGCTGAACTGTTCCCACCCTTTCCAGGTAAAACACCTGAATATGTACAAGGGCTTGAAAGCCTAGAGGAAGGACCGTGGAGCCACACCAGCGACAGCACGCAGGCCAACTTGGTGCCTGCAGGCCAGCCAGGGTGGTCCTGTCCCCGGGCGCTCTTCCAGAAGCTTTCCATTGCCCTGCCTGAGATACCCCTCCTGTCCCGGCCCCCACTGCTTTTTTCCTTCCTCACCTCTGTCCGGAGAGAAATTCCAGCAGAAGGTATGGGTGACACAACCTCTTCTTTGCAGGCGGCAGCCTGGCAACTCCTGCAGAAAGGCCAGCAGAACCCCACTCACACCGGGCCACCAACAAAGCTGTGGCCCCTCACTCCCTCCCACCAGCACAGCCCCGAGACTGCTGACGGGGCAGAGAATATGGAGTCAGGCACAGCTTCAGGGGCTATTGCTGCCTGGAGCGCTGTTTATATTGACCTCAATGAGGCACACCTGGGGAGGGCGGGCTGGCAGGGTAAGGCTGCCCAGGTCAGCTAATCCACAACCCTCAGGCAATCACATTGTTGAAAATGGACCCCGCTAAAGCAGAAGAGAAGCCAAGGGAAAAAGGGCCACAATGCCATTTGCAGCACCGTAGATGAGTCTAGAAGTAATCACGTGACTTGTAGTAAGTCAGAAAGTGGAAGACACATATCATATCATATCACTTATAGGTGTTACCTAAAAATGGATCCCAGGGCAGATATTTCCACGGAGAAGGGCAATCACAGATTCATTAAACAGACTTATGGTTCACCAATGGAAAGGTGTGAGGATTGGTTTCATTACGATATCGGGGTTAACAGACATATACAAACACAGGTGACATATATAATCACCAAAGACCTACAGAATACCAAGAGAGGACTACTCAACATTCTGTCATAACGTACATGGGAAAAGGATCCCAGGAAGAACAGTCATCTGTATATGTGTAAAAGAACCACATCTTCCACACCTACAACAAGCCAAACATTGTAATCAAACTTGCTGTAATAAAAAATAAAAAATTAAATTAAAAACACGAACAAGAAGTAGTGAGACAAACGTGAGGGTCTTTCTCCTGACACATTCCATTCTAAACTCCAATCTAGAACACCACTTCCACTGAGGCTCTCTTGCCCTAGTAACCAGATTTGGTAAGGGTGAACTGCTGCCACCTTGTGGCCGTTTCACACAACAGCAGCTTTAATCCCAACGCTAATGGTCAGTTGATATTCAAAATCATTGCAGGCCTGTAAATGACACCTGCCCTGAAAACAAATCCTGGGGTCACATATCGACCAAAAAATTCAAAGGACGTCCAAATGTCAAAACGACCGTTTCAAAAGGCATATTTTAGGCACATTAGTGTTCTGCTTCTTTTCCTTTCTTTCCTTTCTTGTTAAAAAACACGGGAATGGAAAAAGGCATCCCTCTGAATGGGTGAAAATCGTTGCAGACGAATCAATGGACAGAGGTTTAATCTCCAATATATATAAACAGCTCATGCAGCTTAATATTAAAAAAACAAACAACCCAAAAAAAATGGGCAGAAGATCTAAAGAGACGTTTCTTCAAAGGAGACACAGAGATGGCCAAGACGCACATGAAAAGCTGCTCAACAGCACTAATTATCAGAGAAATGCAAATCAAAACTACAATGAGATTTCACCTCACACCTGTTAGAATCGGCATCATCTGAAAATCTACAAACAACCAATTCTGGGGAGGGTGTGGACAAAAGGAGCCCTCTTCCACTATTGGTGGGAATGTAAATTGATACAGTCACTATGGAGAACAGTATGGAGTTTCCTTAAAAAAACTAGAAATAGAATTACCATCTGATCCAGCAATCCCACTTCTGGGCATATACCCAGAGAAAACCGTAAATCAAAAAGGCACATTCACCACAATGTTCATTGCAGCACTATTTACAATAGCCAGGTAATGGAAGCAACCTAAATGCGCACAGACAGATGAATGGATAAAGATGTGGTACATATATGAAATGGAATATTACTCGGCCATAAAAAGGAATGAAACTGGGTCATTTGTAGAGACATCGATGGATCGAGAGACTGTCATACAGAATGAAGTAAGTCAGAAAGAGGAAAACAAATATTGTATATTAATGCATATATGTGGAGCCTAAAAATGGTACAGATGAACTGGTTTGCAGGGAAGAAATAGAGACACAGAGGTAGAGAACAAACGTATGGACACCAAGTGTGGGAAGCCATGGGGTGGTGGTGGTGGGATGAGTTGGGAGTTTGGGATTGACCTGTGTACATGTATATGCATAAAATACATAACTAATAATAATGTGCTCTATAAAAAAAATAAATAAAATTAAATTTCAAAATTTTAAAAAATAAAATTTAAAAATAAAACAGAAAAAAGTTCTTCCCGTCACACAGATGTATTTATAGGAATGAATTATTTCCATGCTTATATCTATAAATACATAAAAGAGGAATAAAATCTAACTTGAACCATACAAGAAAAAAAAACCTGAACCCACGAGCTATACAGAGGAAAACCCTATCAGGGCACTTGCTCCAGTGGTAAACAATTATGAAATTGGTCAGAGGTGGGGAAGCATCTCCCATACAGCCATCAACCCACCCCCCACGCAAGGAGCGACCTCATTGCAAAGTTTGGGGACCGTGCCGAGGCATCTGTGAGTAAACGTGAGCTGAGCCCCTGGCCAGCTGCTGCTGAACTGTTCCCACCCTTTCCAGGTAAAACACCTGAATATGTACAAGGGCTTGAAAGCCTAGAGGAAGGACCGTGGAGCCACACAAGCGACAGCACGCAGGCCAACTTGGTGCCTGCAGGCCAGCCAGGGTGGTCCTGTCCCCGGGCGCTCTTCCAGAAGCTTTCCATTGCCCTGCCTGAGATACCCCTCCTGTCCCGGCCCCCACTGCTTTTTTCCTTCCTCACCTCTGTCCGGAGAGAAATTCCAGCAGAAGGTATGGGTGACACAACCTCTTCTTTGCAGGCGGCAGCCTGGCAACTCCTGCAGAAAGGCCAGCAGAACCCCACTCACACCGGGCCACCAACAAAGCTGTGGCCCCTCACTCCCTCCCACCAGCACAGCCCCGAGACTGCTGACGGGGCAGAGAATATGGAGTCAGGCACAGCTTCAGGGGCTATTGCTGCCTGGAGCGCTGTTTATATTGACCTCAATGAGGCACACCTGGGGAGGGCGGGCTGGCAGGGTAAGGCTGCCCAGGTCAGCTAATCCACAACCCTCAGGCAATCACATTGTTGAAAATGGACCCCGCTAAAGCAGAAGAGAAGCCAAGGGAAAAAAGGCCGCAATGCCATTTGCAGCACCGTAGATGAGTCTAGAAGTAATCACGTGACTTGTAGTAAGTCAGAAAGTGGAAGACACATATCATATCATATCACTTATAGGTGTTACCTAAAAATGGATCCCAGGGCAGATATTTCCACGGAGAAGGGCAATCACAGATTCATTAAACAGACTTATGGTTCACCAATGGAAAGGTGTGAGGATTGGTTTCATTACGATATCGGGGTTAACAGACATATACAAACACAGGTGACATATATAATCACCAAAGACCTACAGAATACCAAGAGAGGACTACTCAACATTCTGTCATAACGTACATGGGAAAAGGATCCCAGGAAGAACAGTCATCTGTATATGTGTAAAAGAACCACATCTTCCACACCTACAACAAGCCAAACATTGTAATCAAACTTGCTATAATAAAAAATAAAAAATTAAATTAAAAACACGAACAAGAAGTAGTGAGACAAACGTGAGGGTCTTTCTCCTGACACATTCCATTCTAAACTCCAATCTAGAACACCACTTCCACTGAGGCTCTCTTGCCCTAGTAACCAGATTTGGTAAGGGTGAACTGCTGCCACCTTGTGGCCGTTTCACACAACAGCAGCTTTAATCCCAACGCTAATGGTCAGTTGATATTCAAAATCATTGCAGGCCTGTAAATGACACCTGCCCTGAAAACAAATCCTGGGGTCACATATCGACCAAAAAATTCAAAGGACGTCCAAATGTCAAAACGACCGTTTCAAAAGGCATATTTTAGGCACATTAGTGTTCTGCTTCTTTTCCTTTCTTTCCTTTCTTGTTAAAAAACACGGGAATGGAAAAAGGCATCCCTCTGAATGGGCGAAAATCGTTGCAGACGAATCAATGGACAGAGGTTTAATCTCCAATATATATAAACAGCTCATGCAGCTTAATATTAAAAAAAAAAAACAACCCAAAAAAATGGGCAGAAGATCTAAAGAGACGTTTCTTCAAAGGAGACACAGAGATGGCCAAGACGCACATGAAAAGCTGCTCAACAGCACTAATTATCAGAGAAATGCAAATCAAAACTACAATGAGATTTCACCTCACACCTGTTAGAATCGGCATCATCTGAAAATCTACAAACAACCAATTCTGGGGAGGGTGTGGACAAAAGGAGCCCTCTTCCACGATTGGTGGGAATGTAAATTGATACAGTCACTATGGAGAACAGTATGGAGTTTCCTTAAAAAAACTAGAAATAGAATTACCATCTGATCCAGCAATCCCACTTCTGGGCATATACCCAGAGAAAACCGTAAATCAAAAAGGCACATTCACCACAATGTTCATTGCAGCACTATTTACAATAGCCAGGTAATGGAAGCAACCTAAATGCGCACAGACAGATGAATGGATAAAGATGTGGTACATATATGAAATGGAATATTACTCGGCCATAAAAAGGAATGAAACTGGGTCATTTGTAGAGACATCGATGGATCGAGAGACTGTCATACAGAATGAAGTAAGTCAGAAAGAGGAAAACAAATATTGTATATTAATGCATATATGTGGAGCCTAAAAATGGTACAGATGAACTGGTTTTCAGGGAAGAAATAGAGACACAGAGGTAGAGAACAAACGTATGGACACCAAGTGTGGGAAGCCATGGGGTGGTGGTGGTGGGATGAGTTGGGAGTTTGGGATTGACCTGTGTACATGTATATGCATAAAATACATAACTAATAATAATGTGCTGTATAAAAAAAATAAATAAAATTAAATTTCAAAATTTTAAAAAATAAAATTTAAAAATAAAACAGAAAAAAGTTCTTCCCGTCACACAGATGTATTTATAGGAATGAATTATTTCCATGCTTATATCTATAAATACATAAAAGAGGAATAAAATCTAACTTGAACCATACAAGAAAAAAAAACCTGAACCCACGAGTTATACAGAGGAAAACCCTATCAGGGCACTTGCTCCAGTGGTAAACAATTATGAAATTGGTCAGAGGTGGGGAAGCATATCCCATACAGCCATCAACCCAAGCCCCACGCAAGGAGCGACCTCATTGCAAAGTTTGGGGACCGTGCCGAGGCATCTGTGAGTAAACGTGAGCTGAGCCCCTGGCCAGCTGCTGCTGAACTGTTCCCACCCTTTCCAGGTAAAACACCTGAATATGTACAAGGGCTTGAAAGCCTAGAGGAAGGACCGTGGAGCCACACCAGCGACAGCACGCTGGCCAACTTGGTGCCTGCAGGCCAGCCAGGGTGGTCCTGGCCATGGGCGCTCTTCCAGAAGCTTTCCATTGCCCTGCCTGAGATACCCCTCCTGTCCCGGCCCCCACTGCTTTTTTCCTTCCTCACCTCTGTCCGGAGAGAAATTCCAGCAGAAGGTATTGGTGACACAACCTCTCCTTTGCAGGCGGCAGCCTGGCAACTCCGGCAGAAAGGCCAGCAGAACCCCACTCACACCGGGTCACCAACAAAGCTGTGGCCCCTCATTCCCTCCCACCAGCACAGCCCCGAGACTGCTGACGGGGCAGAGAATATGGAGTCAGGCACAGCTTCAGGGGCTATTGCTGCCTGGAGCGCTGTTTATATTGACCTCAACGAGGCACACCTGGGGAGGGCGGGCCGGCAGGGTACGGCTGCCCAGGTCAGCTAATCCACAACCCTCAGGGAATCACATTGTTGAAAATGGACCCCGCTAAGGCAGAAGAGAAGCCAAGGGAAAAAAGGACACAATGCCATTTGCAGCACCGTAGATGAGTCTAGAAGTAATCACGTGACTTGTAGTAAGCAGAAAGTGGAAGACACATATCATATCATATCACTTATAGGTGTTACCTAAAAATGGATCCCAGGGCAGATATTTCCACGGAGAAGGGCAATCACAGATTCATTAAACAGACTTATGGTTCACCAATGGAAAGGTGTGAGGATTGGTTTCATTACAATATCGGGGTTAACAGACATATACAAACACAGGTGACATATATAATCACCAAAGACCTACAGAATACCAAGAGAGGACTACTCAACATTCTGTCATAACGTACATGGGAAAAGGATCCCAGGAAGAACAGTCATCTGTATATGTGTAAAAGAACCACATCTTCCACACCTACAACAAGCCAAACATTGTAATCAAACTTGCTGTAATAAAAAATAAAAAATTAAATTAAAAACACGAACAAGAAGTAGTGAGACAAACGTGAGGGGCTTTCTCCTGGCACATTCCATTCTAAACTCCAATCTAGAACACCACTTCCACTGAGGCTCTCTTGCCCTAGTAACCAGATTTGGTAAGGGTGAACTGCTGCCACCTTGTGGCCGTTTCACACAACAGCAGCTTTAATCCCAACGCTAATGGTCAGTTGATATTCAAAATCATTGCAGGCCTGTAAATGACACCTGCCCTGAAAACAAATCCTGGGGTCACATATCGACCTAAATATTCAAAGGACGTCCATATTTCAAAACGACCGTTTCAAAAGGCATATTTTACGCACATTAGTGTTCTGCTTCTTTTCCTTTCTTTCCTTTTTTTGTTAAAAAAGCGGGAATGGAAAAAAGCATCCCTCAGAATGGGCGAAAATCGTTGCAGACGAATCAATGGACAGAGGTTTAATCTCCAATATATATAAACAGCTCATGCAGCTTAATATTAAAAAAACAAACAACCCAATAAAATGGGCAGAAGATCTAAAGAGACGTTTCTTCAAAGGAGACACAGAGATGGCTAAGACGCACATGAAAAGCTGCTCAACAGCACTAATTATTAGAGAAATAAAATCAAAACTACAATGAGGTTTCACCTCACACCTGTAAGAATCGGCATCATCAGAAAATCTACAAACAACCAATTCTGGGGAGGGTGTGGACAAAAGGAGCCCTCTTCCACAATTGGTGGGAATGTAAATTGATACAGTCACTATGGAGAACAGTATGGAGTTTCCTTAAAAAAACTAAAAATAGAATTACCATCTGATCCAGCAATCCCACTTCTGGGCATATACCCAGAGAAAACCGTAAATCAAAAAGGCACATTCACCACAATGTTCATTGCAGCACTATTTACAATAGCCAGGTAATGGAAGCAACCTAAATGCCCACAGACAGATGAATGGATAAAGATGTGGTACATATATGAAATGGAATATTACTCGGCCATAAAAAGGAATGAAACTGGGTCATTTGTAGAGACATCGATGGATCGAGAGACTGTCATACAGAATGAAGTAAGTCAGAAAGAGGAAAACAAATATTGTATATTAATGCATATATGTGGAGCCTAAAAATGGTACAGATGAACTGGTTTGCAGGGAAGAAATAGAGACACAGAGGTAGAGAACAAACGTATGGACACCAAGTGTGGGAAGCCATGGGGTGGTGGTGGTGGGATGAGTTGGGAGTTTGGGATGGACCTGTGTACATGTATATGCATAAAATACATAACTAATAATAATGTGCTCTATAAAAAAAATAAATAAAATTAAATTTCAAAATTTTAAAAAATAAAATTTAAAAATAAAACAGAAAAAAGTTCTTCCCGTCACACAGATGTATTTATAGGAATGAATTATTTCCATGCTTATATCTATAAATACATAAAAGAGGAATAAAATCTAACTTGAACCATACAAGAAAAAAAAACCTGAACCCACGAGTTATACAGAGGAAAACCCTATCAGGGCACTTGCTCCAGTGGTAAACAATTATGAAATTGGTCAGAGGTGGGGAAGCATCTCCCATACAGCCATCAACCCACCCCCCACGCAAGGAGCGACCTCATTGCAAAGTTTGGGGACCGTGCCGAGGCATCTGTGAGTAAACGTGAGCTGAGCCCCTGGCCAGCTGCTGCTGAACTGTTCCCACCCTTTCCAGGTAAAACACCTGAATATGTACAAGGGCTTGAAAGCCTAGAGGAAGGACCGTGGAGCCACACAAGCGACAGCATGCAGGCCAACTTGGTGCCTGCAGGCCAGCCAGGGTGGTCCTGTCCCCGGGCGCTCTTCCAGAAGCTTTCCATTGCCCTGCCTGAGATACCCCTCCTGTCCCGGCCCCCACTGCTTTTTTCCTTCCTCACCTCTGTCCGGAGAGAAATTCCAGCAGAAGGTATGGGTGACACAACCTCTTCTTTGCAGGTGGCAGCCTGGCAACTCCGGCAGAAAGGTCAGCAGAACCCCACTCACACCGGGTCACCAACAAAGCTGTGGCCCCTCACTCCCTCCCACCAACACAGCCCCGAGACTGCTGACGGGGCAGAGAATATGGAGTCAGGCACAGCTTCAGGGGCTATTGCTGCCTGGAGCGCTGTTTATATTGACCTCAACGAGGCACACCTGGGGAGGGCGGGCCGGCAGGGTACGGCTGCCCAGGTCAGCTAATCCACAACCCTCAGGGAATCACATTGTTGAAAATGGACCCCGCTAAGGCAGAAGAGAAGCCAAGGGAAAAAAGGACACAATGCCATTTGCAGCACCGTAGATGAGTCTAGAAGTATTCAGGTGACTTGTAGTAAGTCAGAAAGTGGAAGACACATATCATATCATATCACTTATAGGTGTTACCTAAAAATGGATCCCAGGGCAGATATTTCCACGGAGAACGGCAATCACAGATTCATTAAACAGACTTATGGTTCACCAATGGAAAGGTGTGAGGATTGGTTTCATTACGATATCGGGGTTAACAGACATATGCAAACACAGGTGACATATATAATCACCAAAGACCTACAGAATACCAAGAGAGGACTACTCAATATTCTGTCATAACGTACATGGGAAAAGGATCCCAGGAAGAACAGACATGTGTATATGTGTAAAAGAACCACATCTTCCACACCTACAACAAGCCAAACATTGTAATCAAACTTGCTGTAATAAAAAATAAAAAATTAAATTAAAAACACGAACAAGAAGTAGTGAGACAAACGTGAGGGGCTTTCTCCTGGCACATTCCATTCTAAACTCCAATCTAGAACACCACTTCCACTGAGGCTCTCTTGCCCTAGTAACCAGATTTGGTAAGGGTGAACTGCTGCCACCTTGTGGCCGTTTCACACAACAGCAGCTTTAATCCGAACGCTAATGGTCAGTAGATATTCAAAATCATTGCAGGCCTGTAAATGACACCTGCCCTGAAAACAAATCCTGGGGTCACATATCGACCAAAAAATTCAAAGGACGTCCATATGTAAAAACGACCGTTTCAAAAGGCATATTTTAGGCACATTAGTGTTCTGCTTCTTTTCCTTTCTTTCCTTTCTTGTTAAAAAACACGGGAATGGAAAAAGGCATCCCTCTGAATGGGCGAAAATCGTTGCAGACGAATCAATGGACAGAGGTTTAATCTCCAATATATATAAACAGCTCATGCAGCTTAATATTAAAAAAACAAACAACCCAAAAAAAATGGGCAGAAGATCTAAAGAGACGTTTCTTCAAAGGAGACACAGAGATGGCCAAGACGCACATGAAAAGCTGCTCAACAGCACTAATTATCAGAGAAATGCAAATCAAAACTACAATGAGATTTCACCTCACACCTGTTAGAATCGGCATCATCTGAAAATCTACAAACAACCAATTCTGGGGAGGGTGTGGACAAAAGGAGCCCTCTTCCACGATTGGTGGGAATGTAAATTGATACAGTCACTATGGAGAACAGTATGGAGTTTCCTTAAAAAAACTAGAAATAGAATTACCATCTGATCCAGCAATCCCACTTCTGGGCATATACCCAGAGAAAACCGTAAATCAAAAAGGCACATTCACCACAATGTTCATTGCAGCACTATTTACAATAGCCAGGTAATGGAAGCAACGTAAATGCGCACAGACAGATGAATGGATAAAGATGTGGTTCATATATGAAATGGAATATTACTCGGCCATAAAAAGGAATGAAACTGGGTCATTTGTAGAGACATCGATGGATCGAGAGACTGTCATACAGAATGAAGTAAGTCAGAAAGAGGAAAACAAATATTGTATATTAATGCATATATGTGGAGCCTAAAAATGGTACAGATGAACTGGTTTGCAGGGAAGAAATAGAGACACAGAGGTAGAGAACAAACGTATGGACACCAAGTGTGGGAAGCCATGGGGTGGTGGTGGTGGGATGAGTTGGGAGTTTGGGATTGACCTGTGTACATGTATATGCATAAAATACATAACTAATAATAATGTGCTGTATAAAAAAAATAAATAAAATTAAATTTCAAAATTTTAAAAAATAAAATTTAAAAATAAAACAGAAAAAAAGTTCTTCCCGTCACACAGATGTATTTATAGGAATGAATTATTTCCATGCTTATATCTATAAATACATAAAAGAGGAATAAAATCTAACTTGAACCATACAAGAAAAAAAAACCTGAACCCACGAGTTATACAGAGGAAAACCCTATCAGGGCACTTGCTCCAGTGGTAAACAATTATGAAATTGGTCAGAGGTGGGGAAGCATCTCCCATACAGCCAGCAACCCACCCCCCACGCAAGGAGCGACCTCATTGCAAAGTTTGGGGACCGTGCCGAGGCATCTGTGAGTAAACGTGAGCTGAGCCCCTGGCCAGCTGCTGCTGAACTGTTCCCACCCTTTCCAGGTAAAACACCTGAATATGTACAAGGGCTTGAAAGCCTAGAGGAAGGACCGTGGAGCCACACCAGCGACAGCACGCAGGCCAACTTGGTGCCTGCAGGCCAGCCAGGGTGGTCCTGTCCCCGGGCGCTCTTCCAGAAGCTTTCCATTGCCCTGCCTGAGATACCCCTCCTGTCCCGGCCCCCACTGCTTTTTTCCTTCCTCACCTCTGTCCGGAGAGAAATTCCAGCAGAAGGTATGGGTGACACAACCTCTTCTTTGCAGGCGGCAGCCTGGCAACTCCTGCAGAAAGGCCAGCAGAACCCCACTCACACCGGGCCACCAACAAAGCTGTGGCCCCTCACTCCCTCCCACCAGCACAGCCCCGAGACTGCTGACGGGGCAGAGAATATGGAGTCAGGCACAGCTTCAGGGGCTATTGCTGCCTGGAGCGCTGTTTATATTGACCTCAATGAGGCACACCTGGGGAGGGCGGGCTGGCAGGGTAAGGCTGCCCAGGTCAGCTAATCCACAACCCTCAGGCAATCACATTGTTGAAAATGGACCCCGCTAAAGCAGAAGAGAAGCCAAGGGAAAAAGGGCCACAATGCCATTTGCAGCACCGTAGATGAGTCTAGAAGTAATCACGTGACTTGTAGTAAGTCAGAAAGTGGAAGACACATATCATATCATATCACTTATAGGTGTTACCTAAAAATGGATCCCAGGGCAGATATTTCCACGGAGAAGGGCAATCACAGATTCATTAAACAGACTTATGGTTCACCAATGGAAAGGTGTGAGGATTGGTTTCATTACGATATCGGGGTTAACAGACATATACAAACACAGGTGACATATATAATCACCAAAGACCTACAGAATACCAAGAGAGGACTACTCAACATTCTGTCATAACGTACATGGGAAAAGGATCCCAGGAAGAACAGTCATCTGTATATGTGTAAAAGAACCACATCTTCCACACCTACAACAAGCCAAACATTGTAATCAAACTTGCTGTAATAAAAAATAAAAAATTAAATTAAAAACACGAACAAGAAGTAGTGAGACAAACGTGAGGGTCTTTCTCCTGACACATTCCATTCTAAACTCCAATCTAGAACACCACTTCCACTGAGGCTCTCTTGCCCTAGTAACCAGATTTGGTAAGGGTGAACTGCTGCCACCTTGTGGCCGTTTCACACAACAGCAGCTTTAATCCCAACGCTAATGGTCAGTTGATATTCAAAATCATTGCAGGCCTGTAAATGACACCTGCCCTGAAAACAAATCCTGGGGTCACATATCGACCAAAAAATTCAAAGGACGTCCAAATGTCAAAACGACCGTTTCAAAAGGCATATTTTAGGCACATTAGTGTTCTGCTTCTTTTCCTTTCTTTCCTTTCTTGTTAAAAAACACGGGAATGGAAAAAGGCATCCCTCTGAATGGGTGAAAATCGTTGCAGACGAATCAATGGACAGAGGTTTAATCTCCAATATATATAAACAGCTCATGCAGCTTAATATTAAAAAAACAAACAACCCAAAAAAAATGGGCAGAAGATCTAAAGAGACGTTTCTTCAAAGGAGACACAGAGATGGCCAAGACGCACATGAAAAGCTGCTCAACAGCACTAATTATCAGAGAAATGCAAATCAAAACTACAATGAGATTTCACCTCACACCTGTTAGAATCGGCATCATCTGAAAATCTACAAACAACCAATTCTGGGGAGGGTGTGGACAAAAGGAGCCCTCTTCCACGATTGGTGGGAATGTAAATTGATACAGTCACTATGGAGAACAGTATGGAGTTTCCTTAAAAAAACTAGAAATAGAATTACCATCTGATCCAGCAATCCCACTTCTGGGCATATACCCAGAGAAAACCGTAAATCAAAAAGGCACATTCACCACAATGTTCATTGCAGCACTATTTACAATAGCCAGGTAATGGAAGCAACCTAAATGCGCACAGACAGATGAATGGATAAAGATGTGGTACATATATGAAATGGAATATTACTCGGCCATAAAAAGGAATGAAACTGGGTCATTTGTAGAGACATCGATGGATCGAGAGACTGTCATACAGAATGAAGTAAGTCAGAAAGAGGAAAACAAATATTGTATATTAATGCATATATGTGGAGCCTAAAAATGGTACAGATGAACTGGTTTGCAGGGAAGAAATAGAGACACAGAGGTAGAGAACAAACGTATGGACACCAAGTGTGGGAAGCCATGGGGTGGTGGTGGTGGGATGAGTTGGGAGTTTGGGATTGACCTGTGTACATGTATATGCATAAAATACATAACTAATAATAATGTGCTCTATAAAAAAAATAAATAAAATTAAATTTCAAAATTTTAAAAAATAAAATTTAAAAATAAAACAGAAAAAAGTTCTTCCCGTCACACAGATGTATTTATAGGAATGAATTATTTCCATGCTTATATCTATAAATACATAAAAGAGGAATAAAATCTAACTTGAACCATACAAGAAAAAAAAACCTGAACCCACGAGCTATACAGAGGAAAACCCTATCAGGGCACTTGCTCCAGTGGTAAACAATTATGAAATTGGTCAGAGGTGGGGAAGCATCTCCCATACAGCCATCAACCCACCCCCCACGCAAGGAGCGACCTCATTGCAAAGTTTGGGGACCGTGCCGAGGCATCTGTGAGTAAACGTGAGCTGAGCCCCTGGCCAGCTGCTGCTGAACTGTTCCCACCCTTTCCAGGTAAAACACCTGAATATGTACAAGGGCTTGAAAGCCTAGAGGAAGGACCGTGGAGCCACACAAGCGACAGCACGCAGGCCAACTTGGTGCCTGCAGGCCAGCCAGGGTGGTCCTGTCCCCGGGCGCTCTTCCAGAAGCTTTCCATTGCCCTGCCTGAGATACCCCTCCTGTCCCGGCCCCCACTGCTTTTTTCCTTCCTCACCTCTGTCCGGAGAGAAATTCCAGCAGAAGGTATGGGTGACACAACCTCTTCTTTGCAGGCGGCAGCCTGGCAACTCCTGCAGAAAGGCCAGCAGAACCCCACTCACACCGGGCCACCAACAAAGCTGTGGCCCCTCACTCCCTCCCACCAGCACAGCCCCGAGACTGCTGACGGGGCAGAGAATATGGAGTCAGGCACAGCTTCAGGGGCTATTGCTGCCTGGAGCGCTGTTTATATTGACCTCAATGAGGCACACCTGGGGAGGGCGGGCTGGCAGGGTAAGGCTGCCCAGGTCAGCTAATCCACAACCCTCAGGCAATCACATTGTTGAAAATGGACCCCGCTAAAGCAGAAGAGAAGCCAAGGGAAAAAAGGCCGCAATGCCATTTGCAGCACCGTAGATGAGTCTAGAAGTAATCACGTGACTTGTAGTAAGTCAGAAAGTGGAAGACACATATCATATCATATCACTTATAGGTGTTACCTAAAAATGGATCCCAGGGCAGATATTTCCACGGAGAAGGGCAATCACAGATTCATTAAACAGACTTATGGTTCACCAATGGAAAGGTGTGAGGATTGGTTTCATTACGATATCGGGGTTAACAGACATATACAAACACAGGTGACATATATAATCACCAAAGACCTACAGAATACCAAGAGAGGACTACTCAACATTCTGTCATAACGTACATGGGAAAAGGATCCCAGGAAGAACAGTCATCTGTATATGTGTAAAAGAACCACATCTTCCACACCTACAACAAGCCAAACATTGTAATCAAACTTGCTATAATAAAAAATAAAAAATTAAATTAAAAACACGAACAAGAAGTAGTGAGACAAACGTGAGGGTCTTTCTCCTGACACATTCCATTCTAAACTCCAATCTAGAACACCACTTCCACTGAGGCTCTCTTGCCCTAGTAACCAGATTTGGTAAGGGTGAACTGCTGCCACCTTGTGGCCGTTTCACACAACAGCAGCTTTAATCCCAACGCTAATGGTCAGTTGATATTCAAAATCATTGCAGGCCTGTAAATGACACCTGCCCTGAAAACAAATCCTGGGGTCACATATCGACCAAAAAATTCAAAGGACGTCCAAATGTCAAAACGACCGTTTCAAAAGGCATATTTTAGGCACATTAGTGTTCTGCTTCTTTTCCTTTCTTTCCTTTCTTGTTAAAAAACACGGGAATGGAAAAAGGCATCCCTCTGAATGGGCGAAAATCGTTGCAGACGAATCAATGGACAGAGGTTTAATCTCCAATATATATAAACAGCTCATGCAGCTTAATATTAAAAAAAAAAAACAACCCAAAAAAATGGGCAGAAGATCTAAAGAGACGTTTCTTCAAAGGAGACACAGAGATGGCCAAGACGCACATGAAAAGCTGCTCAACAGCACTAATTATCAGAGAAATGCAAATCAAAACTACAATGAGATTTCACCTCACACCTGTTAGAATCGGCATCATCTGAAAATCTACAAACAACCAATTCTGGGGAGGGTGTGGACAAAAGGAGCCCTCTTCCACGATTGGTGGGAATGTAAATTGATACAGTCACTATGGAGAACAGTATGGAGTTTCCTTAAAAAAACTAGAAATAGAATTACCATCTGATCCAGCAATCCCACTTCTGGGCATATACCCAGAGAAAACCGTAAATCAAAAAGGCACATTCACCACAATGTTCATTGCAGCACTATTTACAATAGCCAGGTAATGGAAGCAACCTAAATGCGCACAGACAGATGAATGGATAAAGATGTGGTACATATATGAAATGGAATATTACTCGGCCATAAAAAGGAATGAAACTGGGTCATTTGTAGAGACATCGATGGATCGAGAGACTGTCATACAGAATGAAGTAAGTCAGAAAGAGGAAAACAAATATTGTATATTAATGCATATATGTGGAGCCTAAAAATGGTACAGATGAACTGGTTTTCAGGGAAGAAATAGAGACACAGAGGTAGAGAACAAACGTATGGACACCAAGTGTGGGAAGCCATGGGGTGGTGGTGGTGGGATGAGTTGGGAGTTTGGGATTGACCTGTGTACATGTATATGCATAAAATACATAACTAATAATAATGTGCTGTATAAAAAAAATAAATAAAATTAAATTTCAAAATTTTAAAAAATAAAATTTAAAAATAAAACAAAAAAGTTCTTCCCGTCACACAGATGTATTTATAGGAATGAATTATTTCCATGCTTATATCTATAAATACATAAAAGAGGAATAAAATCTAACTTGAACCATACAAGAAAAAAAAACCTGAACCCACGAGTTATACAGAGGAAAACCCTATCAGGGCACTTGCTCCAGTGGTAAACAATTATGAAATTGGTCAGAGGTGGGGAAGCATATCCCATACAGCCATCAACCCAAGCCCCACGCAAGGAGCGACCTCATTGCAAAGTTTGGGGACCGTGCCGAGGCATCTGTGAGTAAACGTGAGCTGAGCCCCTGGCCAGCTGCTGCTGAACTGTTCCCACCCTTTCCAGGTAAAACACCTGAATATGTACAAGGGCTTGAAAGCCTAGAGGAAGGACCGTGGAGCCACACCAGCGACAGCACGCTGGCCAACTTGGTGCCTGCAGGCCAGCCAGGGTGGTCCTGGCCATGGGCGCTCTTCCAGAAGCTTTCCATTGCCCTGCCTGAGATACCCCTCCTGTCCCGGCCCCCACTGCTTTTTTCCTTCCTCACCTCTGTCCGGAGAGAAATTCCAGCAGAAGGTATTGGTGACACAACCTCTCCTTTGCAGGCGGCAGCCTGGCAACTCCGGCAGAAAGGCCAGCAGAACCCCACTCACACCGGGTCACCAACAAAGCTGTGGCCCCTCATTCCCTCCCACCAGCACAGCCCCGAGACTGCTGACGGGGCAGAGAATATGGAGTCAGGCACAGCTTCAGGGGCTATTGCTGCCTGGAGCGCTGTTTATATTGACCTCAACGAGGCACACCTGGGGAGGGCGGGCCGGCAGGGTACGGCTGCCCAGGTCAGCTAATCCACAACCCTCAGGGAATCACATTGTTGAAAATGGACCCCGCTAAGGCAGAAGAGAAGCCAAGGGAAAAAAGGACACAATGCCATTTGCAGCACCGTAGATGAGTCTAGAAGTAATCACGTGACTTGTAGTAAGCAGAAAGTGGAAGACACATATCATATCATATCACTTATAGGTGTTACCTAAAAATGGATCCCAGGGCAGATATTTCCACGGAGAAGGGCAATCACAGATTCATTAAACAGACTTATGGTTCACCAATGGAAAGGTGTGAGGATTGGTTTCATTACAATATCGGGGTTAACAGACATATACAAACACAGGTGACATATATAATCACCAAAGACCTACAGAATACCAAGAGAGGACTACTCAACATTCTGTCATAACGTACATGGGAAAAGGATCCCAGGAAGAACAGTCATCTGTATATGTGTAAAAGAACCACATCTTCCACACCTACAACAAGCCAAACATTGTAATCAAACTTGCTGTAATAAAAAATAAAAAATTAAATTAAAAACACGAACAAGAAGTAGTGAGACAAACGTGAGGGGCTTTCTCCTGGCACATTCCATTCTAAACTCCAATCTAGAACACCACTTCCACTGAGGCTCTCTTGCCCTAGTAACCAGATTTGGTAAGGGTGAACTGCTGCCACCTTGTGGCCGTTTCACACAACAGCAGCTTTAATCCCAACGCTAATGGTCAGTTGATATTCAAAATCATTGCAGGCCTGTAAATGACACCTGCCCTGAAAACAAATCCTGGGGTCACATATCGACCTAAATATTCAAAGGACGTCCATATTTCAAAACGACCGTTTCAAAAGGCATATTTTACGCACATTAGTGTTCTGCTTCTTTTCCTTTCTTTCCTTTTTTTGTTAAAAAAGCGGGAATGGAAAAAAGCATCCCTCAGAATGGGCGAAAATCGTTGCAGACGAATCAATGGACAGAGGTTTAATCTCCAATATATATAAACAGCTCATGCAGCTTAATATTAAAAAAACAAACAACCCAAAAAAATGGGCAGAAGATCTAAAGAGACGTTTCTTCAAAGGAGACACAGAGATGGCTAAGACGCACATGAAAAGCTGCTCAACAGCACTAATTATTAGAGAAATAAAATCAAAACTACAATGAGGTTTCACCTCACACCTGTAAGAATCGGCATCATCAGAAAATCTACAAACAACCAATTCTGGGGAGGGTGTGGACAAAAGGAGCCCTCTTCCACAATTGGTGGGAATGTAAATTGATACAGTCACTATGGAGAACAGTATGGAGTTTCCTTAAAAAAACTAAAAATAGAATTACCATCTGATCCAGCAATCCCACTTCTGGGCATATACCCAGAGAAAACCGTAAATCAAAAAGGCACATTCACCACAATGTTCATTGCAGCACTATTTACAATAGCCAGGTAATGGAAGCAACCTAAATGCCCACAGACAGATGAATGGATAAAGATGTGGTACATATATGAAATGGAATATTACTCGGCCATAAAAAGGAATGAAACTGGGTCATTTGTAGAGACATCGATGGATCGAGAGACTGTCATACAGAATGAAGTAAGTCAGAAAGAGGAAAACAAATATTGTATATTAATGCATATATGTGGAGCCTAAAAATGGTACAGATGAACTGGTTTGCAGGGAAGAAATAGAGACACAGAGGTAGAGAACAAACGTATGGACACCAAGTGTGGGAAGCCATGGGGTGGTGGTGGTGGGATGAGTTGGGAGTTTGGGATGGACCTGTGTACATGTATATGCATAAAATACATAACTAATAATAATGTGCTGTATAAAAAAAATAAATAAAATTAAATTTCAAAATTTTAAAAAATAAAATTTAAAAATAAAACAGAAAAAAGTTCTTCCCGTCACACAGATGTATTTATAGGAATGAATTATTTCCATGCTTATATCTATAAATACATAAAAGAGGAATAAAATCTAACTTGAACCATAAAAGAAAAAAAAACCTGAACCCACGAGTTATACAGAGGAAAACCCTATCAGGGCACTTGCTCCAGTGGTAAACAATTATGAAATTGGTCAGAGGTGGGGAAGCATCTCCCATACAGCCATCAACCAACCCCCCAAGCAAGGAGCGACCTCATTGCAAAGTTTGGGGACCGTGCCGAGGCATCTGTGAGTAAACGTGAGCTGAGGCCCTGGCCAGCTGCTGCTGAACTGTTCCCACCCTTTCCAGGTAAAACACCTGAATATGTACAAGGGCTTGAAAGCCTAGAGGAAGGACCGTGGAGCCACACCAGCGACAGCACGAAGGCCAACTTGGTGCCTGCAGGCCAGCCAGGGTGGTCCTGTCCCCGGGCGCTCTTCCAGAAGCTTTCCATTGCCCTGCCTGAGATACCCCTCCTGTCCCGGCCCCCACTGCTTTTTTCCTTCCTCACCTCTGTCCGGAGAGAAATTCCAGCAGAAGGTATGGGTGACACAACCTCTTCTTTGCAGGCGGCAGCCTGGCAACTCCTGCAGAAAGGCCAGCAGAACCCCACTCACACCTGGCCACCAACAAAGCTGTGGCCCCTCACTCCCTCCCACCAGCACAGCCCCGAGAGTGCTGACGGGGCAGAGAATATGGAGTCAGGCACAGCTTCAGGGGCTATTGCTGCCTGGAGCGCTGTTTATATTGACCTCAATGAGGCACACCTGGGGAGGGCGGGCTGGCAGGGTAAGGCTGCCCAGGTCAGCTAATCCACAACCCTCAGGCAATCACATTGTTGAAAATGGACCCCGCTAAAGCAGAAGAGAAGCCAAGGGAAAAAAGGCCACAATGCCATTTGCCGCACCGTAGATGAGTCTAGAAGTAATCACGTGACTTGTAGTAAGTCAGAAAGTGGAAGACACATATCATATCATATCACTTATAGGTGTTACCTAAAAATGGATCCCAGGGCAGATATTTCCACGGAGAAGGGCAATCACAGATTCATTAAACAGACTTATGGTTCACCAATGGAAAGGTGTGAGGATTGGTTTCATTACGATATCGGGGTTAACAGACATATACAAACACAGGTGACATATATAATCACCAAAGACCTACAGAATACCAAGAGAGGACTACTCAACATTCTGTCATAACGTACATGGGAAAAGGATCCCAGGAAGAACAGTCATCTGTATATGTGTAAAAGAACCACATCTTCCACACCTACAACAAGCCAAACATTGTAATCAAACTTGCTGTAATAAAAAATAAAAAAATAAATTAAAAACACGAACAAGAAGTAGTGAGACAAACGTGAGGGTCTTTCTCCTGACACATTCCATTCTAAACTCCAATCTAGAACACCACTTCCACTGAGGCTCTCTTGCCCTAGTAACCAGATTTGGTAAGGGTGAACTGCTGCCACCTTGTGGCCGTTTCACACAACAGCAGCTTTAATCCCAACGCTAATGGTCAGTTGATATTCAAAATCATTGCAGGCCTGTAAATGACACCTGCCCTGAAAACAAATCCTGGGGTCACATATCGACCAAAAAATTCAAAGGACGTCCATATGTCAAAACGACCGTTTCAAAAGGCATATTTTAGGCACATTAGTGTTCTGCTTCTTTTCCTTTCTTTCCTTTCTTGTTAAAAAGCACAGGAATGGAAAAAGGCATCCCTCTGAATGGGCGAAAATCGTTGCAGACGAATCAATGGACAGAGGTTTAATCTCCAATATATATAAACAGCTCATGCAGCTTAATATTAAAAAAACAAACAACCCAAAAAAAATGGGCAGAAGATCTAAAGAGACGTTTCTTCAAAGGAGACACAGAGATGGCCAAGACGCACATGAAAAGCTGCTCAACAGCACTAATTATCAGAGAAATGCAAATCAAAACTACAATGAGATTTCACCTCACACCTGTTAGAATCGGCATCATCAGAAAATCTACAAACAACCAATTCTGGGGAGGGTGTGGACAAAAGGAGCCCTCTTCCACGATTGGTGGGAATGTAAATTGATACAGTCACTATGGAGAACAGTATGGAGTTTCCTTAAAAAAACTAGAAATAGAATTACCATCTGATCCAGCAATCCCACTTCTGTGCATATACCCAGAGAAAACCGTATTTCAAAAAGGCACATTCACCACAATGTTCGTTGCAGCACTATTTACAATAGCCAGGTAATGGAAGCAAACTAAATGCCCACAGACAGATGAATGGATAAAGATGTGTTACATATATAAAATGGAATATTACTCGGCCATAAAAAGGAATGAAACTGGGTCATTTGTAGAGACATCGATGGATCGAGAGACTGTCATACAGAATGAAGTAAGTCAGAAAGAGGAAAACAAATATTGTATATTAATGCATATATGTGGAACCTAAAAAAATGGTACAGATGAACTGGTTTTCAGGGAAGAAATAGAGACACAGAGGTAGAGAACAAACGTATGGACACCAAGTGTGGGAAGCCATGGGGTGGTGGTGGTGGGATGAGTTGGGAGTTTGGGATTGACCTGTGTACATGTATATGCATAAAATACATAACTAATAATAATGTGCTCTATAAAAAAAATAAATAAAATTAAATTTCAAAATTTTAAAAAATAAAATTTAAAAATAAAACAGAAAAAAGTTCTTCCCGTCACACAGATGTATTTATAGGAATGAATTATTTCCATGCTTATATCTATAAATACATAAAAGAGGAATAAAATCTAACTTGAACCATACAAGAAAAAAAAACCTGAACCCACGAGTTATACAGAGGAAAACCCTATCAGGGCACTTGCTCCAGTGGTAAACAATTATGAAATTGGTCAGAGGTGGGGAAGCATCTCCCATACAGCCATCAACCCACCCCCCACGCAAGGAGCGACCTCATTGCAAAGTTTGGGGACCGTGCCGAGGCATCTGTGAGTAAACGTGAGCTGAGCCCCTGGCCAGCTGCTGCTGAACTGTTCCCACCCTTTCCAGGTAAAACACCTGAATATGTACAAGGGCTTGAAAGCCTAGAGGAAGGACCGTGGAGCCACACCAGCGACAGCACGCAGGCCAACTTGGTGCCTGCAGGCCAGCCAGGGTGGTCCTGTCCCCGGGCGCTCTTCCAGAAGCTTTCCATTGCCCTGCCTGAGATACCCCTCCTGTCCCGGCCCCCACTGCTTTTTTCCTTCCTCACCTCTGTCCGGAGAGAAATTCCAGCAGAAGGTATGGGTGACACAACCTCTTCTTTGCAGGCGGCAGCCTGGCAACTCCTGCAGAAAGGCCAGCAGAACCCCACTCACACCGGGCCACCAACAAAGCTGTGGCCCCTCACTCCCTCCCACCAGCACAGCCCCGAGACTGCTGACGGGGCAGAGAATATGGAGTCAGGCACAGCTTCAGGGGCTATTGCTGCCTGGAGCGCTGTTTATATTGACCTCAATGAGGCACACCTGGGGAGGGCGGGCTGGCAGGGTAAGGCTGCCCAGGTCAGCTAATCCACAACCCTCAGGCAATCACATTGTTGAAAATGGACCCCGCTAAAGCAGAAGAGAAGCCAAGGGAAAAAGGGCCACAATGCCATTTGCAGCACCGTAGATGAGTCTAGAAGTAATCACGTGACTTGTAGTAAGTCAGAAAGTGGAAGACACATATCATATCATATCACTTATAGGTGTTACCTAAAAATGGATCCCAGGGCAGATATTTCCACGGAGAAGGGCAATCACAGATTCATTAAACAGACTTATGGTTCACCAATGGAAAGTTGTGAGGATTGGTTTCATTACGATATCGGGGTTAACAGACATATACAAACACAGGTGACATATATAATCACCAAAGACCTACAGAATACCAAGAGAGGACTACTCAACATTCTGTCATAACGTACATGGGAAAAGGATCCCAGGAAGAACAGTCATCTGTATATGTGTAAAAGAACCACATCTTCCACACCTACAACAAGCCAAACATTGTAATCAAACTTGCTGTAATAAAAAATAAAAAATTAAATTAAAAACACGAACAAGAAGTAGTGAGACAAACGTGAGGGGCTTTCTCCTGGCACATTCCATTCTAAACTCCAATCTAGAACACCACTTCCACTGAGGCTCTCTTGCCCTAGTAACCAGATTTGGTAAGGGTGAACTGCTGCCACCTTGTGGCCGTTTCACACAACAGCAGCTTTAATCCCAACGCTAATGGTCAGTTGATATTCAAAATCATTGCAGGCCTGTAAATGACACCTGCCCTGAAAACAAATCCTGGGGTCACATATCGACCAAAAAATTCAAAGGACGTCCAAATGTCAAAACGACCGTTTCAAAAGGCATATTTTAGGCACATTAGTGTTCTGCTTCTTTTCCTTTCTTTCCTTTCTTGTTAAAAAACACGGGAATGGAAAAAGGCATCCCTCTGAATGGGTGAAAATCGTTGCAGACGAATCAATGGACAGAGGTTTAATCTCCAATATATATAAACAGCTCATGCAGCTTAATATTAAAAAAACAAACAACCCAAAAAAAATGGGCAGAAGATCTAAAGAGACGTTTCTTCAAAGGAGACACAGAGATGGCCAAGACGCACATGAAAAGCTGCTCAACAGCACTAATTATCAGAGAAATGCAAATCAAAACTACAATGAGATTTCACCTCACACCTGTTAGAATCGGCATCATCTGAAAATCTACAAACAACCAATTCTGGGGAGGGTGTGGACAAAAGGAGCCCTCTTCCACGATTGGTGGGAATGTAAATTGATACAGTCACTATGGAGAACAGTATGGAGTTTCCTTAAAAAAACTAGAAATAGAATTACCATCTGATCCAGCAATCCCACTTCTGGGCATATACCCAGAGAAAACCGTAAATCAAAAAGGCACATTCACCACAATGTTCATTGCAGCACTATTTACAATAGCCAGGTAATGGAAGCAACCTAAATGCGCACAGACAGATGAATGGATAAAGATGTGGTACATATATGAAATGGAATATTACTCGGCCATAAAAAGGAATGAAACTGGGTCATTTGTAGAGACATCGATGGATCGAGAGACTGTCATACAGAATGAAGTAAGCCAGAAAGAGGAAAACAAATATTGTATATTAATGCATATATGTGGAGCCTAAAAATGGTACAGATGAACTGGTTTGCAGGGAAGAAATAGAGACACAGAGGTAGAGAACAAACGTATGGACACCAAGTGTGGGAAGCCATTGGGTGGTGGTGGTGGGATGAGTTGGGAGTTTGGGATTGACCTGTGTACATGTATATGCATAAAATACATAACTAATAATAATGTGCTGTATAAAAAAAATAAATAAAATTAAATTTCAAAATTTTAAAAAATAAAATTTAAAAATAAAACAGAAAAAAGTTCTTCCCGTCACACAGATGTATTTATAGGAATGAATTATTTCCATGCTTATATCTATAAATACATAAAAGAGGAATAAAATCTAACTTGAACCATACAAGAAAAAAAAACCTGAACCCACGAGTTATACAGAGGAAAACCCTATCAGGGCACTTGCTCCAGTGGTAAACAATTATGAAATTGGTCAGAGGTGGGGAAGCATCTCCCATACAGACATCAACCCACCCCCCACGCAAGGAGCGACCTCATTGCAAAGTTTGGGGACCGTGCCGAGGCATCTGTGAGTAAACGTGAGCTGAGCCCCTGGCCAGCTGCTGCTGAACTGTTCCCACCCTTTCCAGGTAAAACACCTGAATATGTACAAGGGCTTGAAAGCCTAGAGGAAGGACCGTGGAGCCACACCAGCGACAGCACGCTGGCCAACTTGGTGCCTGCAGGCCAGCCAGGGTGGTCCTGTCCCTGGGCGCTCTTCCAGAAGCTTTCCATTGCCCTGCCTGAGATACCCCTCCTGTCCCGGCCCCCACTGCTTTTTTCCTTCCTCACCTCTGTCCGGAGAGAAATTCCAGCAGAAGGTATGGGTGACACAACCTCTTCTTTGCAGGTGGCAGCCTGGCAACTCCGGCAGAAAGGCCAGCAGAACCCCACTCACACCGGGTCACCAACAAAGCTGTGGCCCCTCCCTCCCTCCCACCAACACAGCCCCGAGACTGCTGACGGGGCAGAGAATATGGAGTCAGGCACAGCTTCAGGGGCTATTGCTGCCTGGAGCGCTGTTTATATTGACCTCAACGAGGCACACCTGGGGAGGGCGGGCCGGCAGGGTACGGCTGCCCAGGTCAGCTAATCCACAACCCTCAGGGAATCACATTGTTGAAAATGGACCCCGCTAAGGCAGAAGAGAAGCCAAGGGAAAAAAGGACACAATGCCATTTGCAGCACCGTAGATGAGTCTAGAAGTATTCAGGTGACTTGTAGTAAGTCAGAAAGTGGAAGACACATATCATATCATATCACTTATAGGTGTTACCTTAAAATGGATACCAGGGCAGATATTTCCACGGAGAACGGCAATCACAGATTCATTAAACAGACTTATGGTTCACCAATGGAAAGGTGTGAGGATTGGTTTCATTACGATATCGGGGTTAACAGACATATGCAAACACAGGTGACATATATAATCACCAAAGACCTACAGAATACCAAGAGAGGACTACTCAATATTCTGTCATAACGTACATGGGAAAAGGATCCCAGGAAGAACAGACATGTGTATATGTGTAAAAGAACCACATCTTCCACACCTACAACAAGCCAAACATTGTAATCAAACTTGCTGTAATAAAAAATAAAAAATTAAATTAAAAACACGAACAAGAAGTAGTGAGACAAACGTGAGGGGCTTTCTCCTGGCACATTCCATTCTAAACTCCAATCTAGAACACCACTTCCACTGAGGCTCTCTTGCCCTAGTAACCAGATTTGGTAAGGGTGAACTGCTGCCACCTTGTGGCCGTTTCACACAACAGCAGCTTTAATCCGAACGCTAATGGTCAGTAGATATTCAAAATCATTGCAGGCCTGTAAATGACACCTGCCCTGAAAACAAATCCTGGGGTCACATATCGACCAAAAAATTCAAAGGACGTCCATATGTCAAAACGACCGTTTCAAAAGGCATATTTTAGGCACATTAGTGTTCTGCTTCTTTTCCTTTCTTTCCTTTCTTGTTAAAAAACACGGGAATGGAAAAAGGCATCCCTCTGAATGGGCGAAAATCGTTGCAGACGAATCAATGGACAGAGGTTTAATCTCCAATATATATAAACAGCTCATGCAGCTTAATATTAAAAAAACAAACAACCCAAAAAAAATGGGCAGAAGATCTAAAGAGACGTTTCTTCAAAGGAGACACAGAGATGGCCAAGACGCACATGAAAAGCTGCTCAACAGCACTAATTATCAGAGAAATGCAAATCAAAACTACAATGAGATTTCACCTCACACCTGTTAGAATCGGCATCATCAGAAAATCTACAAACAACCAATTCTGGGGAGGTTGTGGACAAAAGGAGCCCTCTTCCACTATTGGTGGGAATGTAAATTGATACAGTCACTATGGAGAACAGTATGGAGTTTCCTTAAAAAAAATAGAAATAGAATTACCATCTGATCCAGCAATCCCACTTCTGGGCATATACCCAGAGAAAACCGTATTTCAAAAAGGCACATTCACCACAATGTTCGTTGCAGCACTATTTACAATAGCCAGGTAATGGAAGCAAACTAAATGCCCACAGACAGATGAATGGATAAAGATGTGTTACATATATAAAATGGAATATTACTCGGCCATAAAAAGGAATGAAACTGGGTCATTTGTAGAGACATCGATGGATCGAGAGACTGTCATACAGAATGAAGTAAGTCAGAAAGAGGAAAACAAATATTGTATATTAATGCATATATGTGGAACCTAAAAAAATGGTACAGATGAACTGGTTTGCAGGGAAGAAATAGAGACACAGAGGTAGAGAACAAACGTATGGACACCAAGTGTGGGAAGCCATGGGGTGGTGGTGGTGGGATGAGTTGGGAGTTTGGGATTGACCTGTATACATGTATATGCATAAAATACATAACTAATAATAACGTGCTGTATAAAAAATAAATAAAATTAAATTTCAAAATTTAAAAAAAAATAAAATTTAAAAATAAAACAGAAAAAAGTTCTTCCCATCACACAGATGTATTTATAGGAATGAATTATTTCCATGCTTATATCTATAAATATATAAAAGAGGAATAAAATCTAACTTGAACCATAAAAGAAAAAAAAAACCTGAACCCACGAGTTATACAGAGGAAAACCCTATCAGGGCACTTGCTCCAGTGGTAAACAATTCTGAAATTGGTCAGAGGTGGCGAACCATCTCCCATACAGCCATCAACCCACCCCCCACGCAAGGAGCGTCCTCATTGCAAAGCTGGGGGACCGTGCCGAGGCATCTGTGAGTAAACGTGAGCTGAGCCCCAGGCCAGCTACTGCTGAACTGTTCCCACCCTTTCCAGGTAAAACACCTGAATATGTACAAGGGCTTGAAAGCCTAGAGGAAGGACCGTGGAGCCACACCAGCGACAGCACGCAGGCCAACTTGGTGCCTGCAGGCCAGCCAGGGTGGTCCTGTCCCTGGGCGCTCTTCCAGAAGCTTTCCATTGCCCTGCCTGAGATACCCCTCCTGTCCCGGCCCCCAGTGCTTTTTTCCTTCCTCACCTCTGTCCGGAGAGAAATTCCAGCGGAAGGCATGTGTGACACAACCTCTTCTTTACAGGCGGCAGCCTGGCAACTCCTGCAGAAAGGCCAGGAGAACCCCACTCACACCGGGCCACCCACAAAGCTGTGGCCCCTCACCCCCTTCCACCAACACAGCCCCGAGACTGCTGATGGGGCAGAGAATATGGAGTCAGGCACAGCTTCAAGGGCTATTGCTGCCTGGAGCGCTGTTTATATTGACCTCAACGAGGCACACCTGGGGAGGGCGGGCCGGCAGGGTAAGGCTGCCCAGGTCAGCTAATCCACAACCCTCAGGGAATCACATTGTTGAAAATGGACCCCGCTAAGGCAGAAGAGAAGCCAAGGGAAAAAAGGACACAATGCCATTTGCAGCACCGTAGATGAGTCTAGAAGTAATCACGTGACTTGTAGTAAGCAGAAAGTGGAAGACACATATCATATCATATCACTTATAGGTGTTACCTAAAAATGGATCCCAGGGCAGATATTTCCACGGAGAAGGGCAATCACAGATTCATTAAACAGACTTATGGTTCACTAATGGAAAGGTGTGAGGATTGGTTTCATTACGATATCGGGGTTAACAGACATATACAAACACAGGTGACATATATAATCACCAAAGACCTACAGAATACCAAGAGAGGACTACTCAACATTCTGTCATAACGTACATGGGAAAAGGATCCCAGGAAGAACAGTCATCTGTATATGTGTAAAAGAACCACATCTTCCACACCTACAACAAGCCAAACATTGTAATCAAACTTGCTGTAATAAAAAATAAAAAATTAAATTAAAAACACGAACAAGAAGTAGTGAGACAAACGTGAGGGTCTTTCTCCTGACACATTCCATTCTAAACTCCAATCTAGAACACCACTTCCACTGAGGCTCTCTTGCCCTAGTAACCAGATTTGGTAAGGGTGAACTGCTGCCACCTTGTGGCCGTTTCACACAACAGCAGCTTTAATCCCAACGCTAATGGTCAGTTGATATTCAAAATCATTGCAGGCCTGTAAATGACACCTGCCCTGAAAACAAATCCTGGGGTCACATATCGACCAAAAATTTCAAAGGACGTCCATATGTCAAAACGACCGTTTCAAAAGGCATATTTTAGGCACATTAGTGTTCTGCTTCTTTTCCTTTCTTTCCTTTCTTGTTAAAAAACACGGGAATGGAAAAAGGCATCCCTCTGAATGGGCGAAAATCGTTGCAGACGAATCAATGGACAGAGGTTTAATCTCCAATATATATAAACAGCTCATGCAGCTTAATATTAAAAAAACAAACAACCCAAAAAAAATGGGCAGAAGATCTAAAGAGACGTTTCTTCAAAGGAGACACAGAGATGGCCAAGACGCACATGAAAAGCTGCTCAACAGCACTAATTATCAGAGAAATGCAAATCAAAACTACAATGAGATTTCACCTCACACCTGTTAGAATCGGCATCATCTGAAAATCTACAAACAACCAATTCTGGGGAGGGTGTGGACAAAAGGAGCCCTCTTCCACGATTGGTGGGAATGTAAATTGATACAGTCACTATGGAGAACAGTATGGAGTTTCCTTAAAAAAACTAGAAATAGAATTACCATCTGATCCAGCAATCCCACTTCTGGGCATATACCCAGAGAAAACCGTAAATCAAATAGGCACATTCAACACAATGTTCATTGCAGCACTATTTACAATAGCCAGGTAATGGAAGCAACGTAAATGCGCACAGACAGATGAATGGATAAAGATGTGGTTCATATATGAAATGGAATATTACTCGGCCATAAAAAGGAATGAAACTGGGTCATTTGTAGAGACATCGATGGATCGAGAGACTGTCATACAGAATGAAGTAAGTCAGAAAGAGGAAAACAAATATTGTATATTAATGCATATATGTGGAGCCTAAAAATGGTACAGATGAACTGGTTTGCAGGGAAGAAATAGAGACACAGAGGTAGAGAACAAACGTATGGACACCAAGTGTGGGAAGCCATGGGGTGGTGGTGGTGGGATGAGTTGGGAGTTTGGGATTGACCTGTGTACATGTATATGCATAAAATACATAACTAATAATAATGTGCTGTATAAAAAAAATAAATAAAATTAAATTTCAAAATTTTAAAAAATAAAATTTAAAAATAAAACAGAAAAAAGTTCTTCCCGTCACACAGATGTATTTATAGGAATGAATTATTTCCATGCTTATATCTATAAATACATAAAAGAGGAATAAAATCTAACTTGAACCATAAAAGAAAAAAAAACCTGAACCCACGAGTTATACAGAGGAAAACCCTATCAGGGCACTTGCTCCAGTGGTAAACAATTCTGAAATTGGTCAGAGGTGGGGAACCATCTCCCATACAGCCATCAACCCAAGCCCCACGCAAGGAGCGACCTCATTGCAAAGTTTGGGGACCGTGCCGAGGCATCTGTGAGTAAACGTGAGCTGAGCCCCTGGCCAGCTGCTGCTGAACTGTTCCCACCCTTTCCAGGTAAAACACCTGAATATGTACAAGGGCTTGAAAGCCTAGAGGAAGGACCGTGGAGCCACACCAGCGACAGCACGCAGGCCAACTTGGTGCCTGCAGGCCAGCCAGGGTGGTCCTGGCCATGGGCGCTCTTCCAGAAGCTTTCCATTGCCCTGCCTGAGATACCCCTCCTGTCCCGGCCCCCACTGCTTTTTTCCTTCCTCACCTCTGTCCGGAGAGAAATTCCAGCAGAAGGTATTGGTGACACAACCTCTCCTTTGCAGGCGGCAGCCTGGCAACTCCGGCAGAAAGGCCAGCAGAACCCCACTCACACCGGGTCACCAACAAAGCTGTGGCCCCTCATTCCCTCCCACCAGCACAGCCCCGAGACTGCTGACGGGGCAGAGAATATGGAGTCAGGCACAGCTTCAGGGGCTATTGCTGCCTGGAGCGCTGTTTATATTGACCTCAACGAGGCACACCTGGGGAGGGCGGGCCGGCAGGGTACGGCTGCCCAGTTCAGCTAATCCACAACCCTCAGGGAATCACATTGTTGAAAATGGACCCCGCTAAGGCAGAAGAGAAGCCAAGGGAAAAAAGGACACAATGCCATTTGCAGCACCGTAGATGAGTCTAGAAGTAATCACGTGACTTGTAGTAAGTCAGAAAGTGGAAGACACATATCATATCATATCACTTATAGGTGTTACCTAAAAATGGATTCCAGGGCAGATATTTCCACGGAGATGGGCAATCACAGATTCATTAAACAGACTTATGGTTCACCAATGGAAAGGTGTGAGGATTGGTTTCATTACGATATCGGGGTTAACAGACATATACAAACACAGGTGACATATATAATCACCAAAGACCTACAGAATACCAAGAGAGGACTACTCAATATTCTGTCATAACGTACATGGGAAAAGGATCCCAGGAAGAACAGACATGTGTATATGTGTAAAAGAGCCACATCTTCCACACCTACAACAAGCCAAACATTGTAATCAAACTTGCTGTAATAAAAAATAAAAAATTAAATTAAAAACACGAACAAGAAGTAGTGAGACAAACGTGAGGGGCTTTCTCCTGGCACATTCCATTCTAAACTCCAATCTAGAACACCACTTCCACTGAGGCTCTCTTGCCCTAGTAACCAGATTTGGTAAGGGTGAACTGCTGCCACCTTGTGGCCGTTTCACACAACAGCAGCTTTAATCCCAACGCTAATGGTCAGTAGATATTCAAAATCATTGCAGGCCTGTAAATGACACCTGCCCTGAAAACAAATCCTGGGGTCACATATCGACCAAAAAATTCAAAGGACGTCCATATGTCAAAACGACCGTTTCAAAAGGCATATTTTAGGCACATTAGTGTTCTGCTTCTTTTCCTTTCTTTCCTTTCTTGTTAAAAAACACGGGAATGGAAAAAGGCATCCCTCTGAATGGGCGAAAATCGTTGCAGACGAATCAATGGACAGAGGTTTAATCTCCAATATATATAAACAGCTCATGCAGCTTAATATTAGAAAAACAAACAACCCAAAAAAAATGGGCAGAAGATCTAAAGAGACGTTTCTTCAAAGGAGACACAGAGATGGCCAAGACGCACATGAAAAGCTGCTCAACAGCACTAATTATCAGAGAAATGCAAATCAAAACTACAATGAGATTTCACCTCACACCTGTTAGAATCGGCATCATCAGAAAATCTACAAACAACCAATTCTGGGGGGGTTGTGGACAAAAGGAGCCCTCTTCCACTATTGGTGGGAATGTAAATTGATACAGTCACTATGGAGAACAGTATGGAGTTTCCTTAAAAAAAATAGAAATAGAATTACCATCTGATCCAGCAATCCCACTTCTGGGCATATACCCAGAGAAAACCGTATTTCAAAAAGGCACATTCACCACAATGTTCGTTGCAGCACTATTTACAATAGCCAGGTAATGGAAGCAAACTAAATGCCCACAGACAGATGAATGGATAAAGATGTGTTACATATATAAAATGGAATATTACTCGGCCATAAAAAGGAATGAAACTGGGTCATTTGTAGAGACATCGATGGATCGAGAGACTGTCATACAGAATGAAGTAAGTCAGAAAGAGGAAAACAAATATTGTATATTAATGCATATATGTGGAACCTAAAAAAATGGTACAGATGAACTGGTTTGCAGGGAAGAAATAGAGACACAGAGGTAGAGAACAAACGTATGGACACCAAGTGTGGGAAGCCATGGGGTGGTGGTGGTGGGATGAGTTGGGAGTTTGGGATTGACCTGTATACATGTATATGCATAAAATACATAACTAATAATAACGTGCTGTATAAAAAAATAAATAAAATAAATTTCAAAATTTAAAAAAAAATAAAATTTAAAAATAAAACAGAAAAAAGTTCTTCCCATCACACAGATGTATTTATAGGAATGAATTATTTCCATGCTTATATCTATAAATATATAAAAGAGGAATAAAATCTAACTTGAACCATAAAAGAAAAAAAAACCTGAACCCACGAGTTATACAGAGGAAAACCCTATCAGGGCACTTGCTCCAGTGGTAAACAATTCTGAAATTGGTCAGAGGTGGGGAACCATCTCCCATACAGCCATCAACCCACCCCCCACGCAAGGAGCGTCCTCATTGCAAAGCTGGGGGACCGTGCCGAGGCATCTGTGAGTAAACGTGAGCTGAGCCCCAGGCCAGCTACTGCTGAACTGTTCCCACCCTTTCCAGGTAAAACACCTGAATATGTACAAGGGCTTGAAAGCCTAGAGGAAGGACCGTGGAGCCACACCAGCGACAGCACGCAGGCCAACTTGGTGCCTGCAGGCCAGCCAGGGTGGTCCTGGCCCTGGGCGCTCTTCCAGAAGCTTTCCATTGCCCTGCCTGAGATACCCCTCCTGTCCCGGCCCCCACTGCTTTTTTCCTTCCTCACCTCTGTGCGGAGAGAAATTCCCGCGGAAGGCATGTGTGACACAACCTCTTCTTTACAGGCGGCAGCCTGGCAACTCCTGCAGAAAGGCCAGCAGAACCCCACTCACACCGGGCCACCCACAAAGCTGTGGCCCCTCACCCCCTTCCACCAACACAGCCCCGAGACTGCTGATGGGGCAGAGAATATGGAGTCAGGCACAGCTTCAAGGGCTATTGCTGCCTGGAGCGCTGTTTATATTGATCTCAACGAGGCACACCTGGGGAGGGCGGGCCGGCAGGGTAAGGCTGCCCAGGTCAGCTAATCCACAACCCTCAGGGAATCACATTGTTGAAAATGGACCCCGCTAAGGCAGAAGAGAAGCCAAGGGAAAAAAGGACACAATGCCATTTGCAGCACCGTAGATGAGTCTAGAAGTAATCACGTGACTTGTAGTAAGCAGAAAGTGGAAGACACATATCATATCATATCACTTATAGGTGTTACCTAAAAATGGATCCCAGGGCAGATATTTCCACGGAGAAGGGTAATCACAGATTCATTAAACAGACTTATGGTTCACCAATGGAAAGGTGTGAGGATTGGTTTCATTACGATATCGGGGTTAACAGACATATACAAACACAGGTGACATATATAATCACCAAAGACCTACAGAATACCAAGAGAGGACTACTCAACATTCTGTCATAACGTACATGGGAAAAGGATCCCAGGAAGAACAGTCATCTGTATATGTGTAAAAGAACCACATCTTCCACACCTACAACAAGCCAAACATTGTAATCAAACTTGCTGTAATAAAAAATAAAAAATTAAATTAAAAACACGAACAAGAAGTAGTGAGACAAACGTGAGGGGCTTTCTCCTGGCACATTCCATTCTAAACTCCAATCTAGAACACCACTTCCACTGAGGCTCTCTTGCCCTAGTAACCAGATTTGGTAAGGGTGAACTGCTGCCACCTTGTGGCCGTTTCACACAACAGCAGCTTTAATCCCAACGCTAATGGTCAGTTGATATTCAAAATCATTGCAGGCCTGTAAATGACACCTGCCCTGAAAACAAATCCTGGGGTCACATATCGACCTAAATATTCAAAGGACGTCCATATTTCAAAACGACCGTTTCAAAAGGCATATTTTACGCACATTAGTGTTCTGCTTCTTTTCCTTTCTTTCCTTTTTTTGTTAAAAAAAGCGGGAATGGAAAAAAGCATCCCTCAGAATGGGCGAAAATCGTTGCAGACGAATCAATGGACAGAGGTTTAATCTCCAATATATATAAACAGCTCATGCAGCTTAATATTAAAAAAACAAACAACCCAAAAAAATGGGCAGAAGATCTAAAGAGACGTTTCTTCAAAGGAGACACAGAGATGGCTAAGACGCACATGAAAAGCTGCTCAACAGCACTAATTATTAGAGAAATAAAATCAAAACTACAATGAGGTTTCACCTCACACCTGTAAGAATCGGCTTCATCAGAAAATCTACAAACAACCAATTCTGGGGAGGGTGTGGACAAAAGGAGCCCTCTTCCACAATTGGTGGGAATGTAAATTGATACAGTCACTATGGAGAACAGTATGGAGTTTCCTTAAAAAAACTAAAAATAGAATTACCATCTGATCCAGCAATCCCACTTCTGGGCATATACCCAGAGAAAACCGTAAATCAAAAAGGCACATTCACCACAATGTTCATTGCAGCACTATCTACAATAGCCAGGTAATGGAAGCAACCTAAATGCCCACAGACAGATGAATGGATAAAGAAGTGGTACATATATGAAATGGAATATTACTCGGCCATAAAAAGGAATGAAACTGGGTCATTTGTAGAGACATCGATGGATCGAGAGACTGTCATACAGAATGAAGTAAGTCAGAAAGAGGAAAACAAATATTGTATATTAATGCATATATGTGGAGCCTAAAAATGGTACAGATGAACTGGTTTGCAGGGAAGAAATAGAGACACAGAGGTAGAGAACAAACGTATGGACACCAAGTGTGGGAAGCCATGGGGTGGTGGTGGTGGGATGAGTTGGGAGTTTGGGATTGACCTGTGTACATGTATATGCATAAAATACATAACTAATAATAATGTGCTGTATAAAAAAAATAAATAAAATTAAATTTCAAAATTTTAAAAAATAAAATTTAAAAATAAAACAGAAAAAAGTTCTTCCCGTCACACAGATGTATTTATAGGAATGAATTATTTCCATGCTTATATCTATAAATACATAAAAGAGGAATAAAATCTAACTTGAACCATAAAAGAAAAAAAAACCTGAACCCACGAGTTATACAGAGGAAAACCCTATCAGGGCACTTGCTCCAGTGGTAAACAATTCTGAAATTGGTCAGAGGTGGGAAACCATCTCCCATACAGCCATCAACCCACCCCCCACGCAAGGAGCGTCCTCATTGCAAAGCTGGGGGACCGTGCCGAGGCATCTGTGAGTAAACGTGAGCTGAGCCCCAGGCCAGCTACTGCTGAACTGTTCCCACCCTTTCCAGGTAAAACACCTGAATATGTACAAGGGCTTGAAAGCCTAGAGGAAGGACCGTGGAGCCACACCAGCGACAGCACGCAGGCCAACTTGGTGCCTGCAGGCCAGCCAGGGTGGTCCTGGCCCTGGGCGCTCTTCCAGAAGCTTTCCATTGCCCTGCCTGAGATACCCCTCCTGTCCCGGCCCCCACTGCTTTTTTCCTTCCTCACCTCTGTCCGGAGAGAAATTCCAGCGGAAGGCATGTGTGACACAACCTCTTCTTTACAGGCGGCAGCCTGGCAACTCCGGCAGAAAGGCCAGCAGAACCCCACTCACACCGGGCCACCCACAAAGCTGTGGCCCCTCACCCCCTTCCACCAACACAGCCCCGAGACTGCTGATGGGGCAGAGAATATGGAGTCAGGCACAGCTTCAAGGGCTATTGCTGCCTGGAGCGCTGTTTATATTGACCTCAACGAGGCACACCTGGGGAGGGCGGGCCGGCAGGGTAAGGCTGCCCAGGTCAGCTAATCCACAACCCTCAGGGAATCACATTGTTGAAAATGGACCCCGCTAAGGCAGAAGAGAAGCCAAGGGAAAAAAGGACACAATGCCATTTGCAGCACCGTAGATGAGTCTAGAAGTAATCACGTGACTTGTAGTAAGCAGAAAGTGGAAGACACATATCATATCATATCACTTATAGGTGTTACCTAAAAATGGATCCCAGGGCAGATATTTCCACGGAGAAGGGCAATCACAGATTCATTAAACAGACTTATGGTTCACCAATGGAAAGGTGTGAGGATTGGTTTCATTACGATATCGGGGTTAACAGACATATACAAACACAGGTGACATATATAATCACCAAAGACCTACAGAATACCAAGAGAGGACTACTCAACATTCTGTCATAACGTACATGGGAAAAGGATCACAGGAAGAACAGTCATCTGTATATGTGTAAAAGAACCACATCTTCCACACCTACAACAAGCCAAACATTGTAATCAAACTTGCTGTAATAAAAAATAAAAAATTAAATTAAAAACACGAACAAGAAGTAGTGAGACAAACGTGAGGGGCTTTCTCCTGGCACATTCCATTCTAAACTCCAATCTAGAACACCACTTCCACTGAGGCTCTCTTGCCCTAGTAACCAGATTTGGTAAGGGTGAACTGCTGCCACCTTGTGGCCGTTTCACACAACAGCAGCTTTAATCCCAACGCTAATGGTCAGTTGATATTCAAAATCATTGCAGGCCTGTAAATGACACCTGCCCTGAAAACAAATCCTGGGGTCACATATCGACCTAAATATTCAAAGGACGTCCATATTTCAAAACGACCGTTTCAAAAGGCATATTTTACGCACATTAGTGTTCTGCTTCTTTTCCTTTCTTTCCTTTTTTTGTTAAAAAAAGCGGGAATGGAAAAAAGCATCCCTCAGAATGGGCGAAAATCGTTGCAGACGAATCAATGGACAGAGGTTTAATCTCCAATATATATAAACAGCTCATGCAGCTTAATATTAAAAAAACAAACAACCCAAAAAAATGGGCAGAAGATCTAAAGAGACGTTTCTTCAAAGGAGACACAGAGATGGCTAAGACGCACATGAAAAGCTGCTCAACAGCACTAATTATTAGAGAAATAAAATCAAAACTACAATGAGGTTTCACCTCACACCTGTAAGAATCGGCATCATCAGAAAATCTACAAACAACCAATTCTGGGGAGGGTGTGGACAAAAGGAGCCCTCTTCCACAATTGGTGGGAATGTAAATTGATACAGTCACTATGGAGAACAGTATGGAGTTTCCTTAAAAAAACTAAAAATAGAATTACCATCTGATCCAGCAATCCCACTTCTGGGCATATACCCAGAGAAAACCGTAAATCAAAAAGGCACATTCACCACAATGTTCATTGCAGCACTATTTACAATAGCCAGGTAATGGAAGCAACCTAAATGCCCACAGACAGATGAATGGATAAAGATGTGGTACATATATGAAATGGAATATTACTCGGCCATAAAAAGGAATGAAACTGGGTCATTTGTAGAGACATCGATGGATCGAGAGACTGTCATACAGAATGAAGTAAGTCAGAAAGAGGAAAACAAATATTGTATATTAATGCATATATGTGGAGCCTAAAAATGGTACAGATGAACTGGTTTGCAGGGAAGAAATAGAGACACAGAGGTAGAGAACAAACGTATGGACACCAAGTGTGGGAAGCCATGGGGTGGTGGTGGTGGGATGAGTTGGGAGTTTGGGATGGACCTGTGTACATGTATATGCATAAAATACATAACTAATAATAATGTGCTGTATAAAAAAAATAAATAAAATTAAATTTCAAAATTTTAAAAAATAAAATTTAAAAATAAAACAGAAAAAAGTTCTTCCCGTCACACAGATGTATTTATAGGAATGAATTATTTCCATGCTTATATCTATAAATACATAAAAGAGGAATAAAATCTAACTTGAACCATAAAAGAAAAAAAAACCTGAACCCACGAGTTATACAGAGGAAAACCCTATCAGGGCACTTGCTCCAGTGGTAAACAATTATGAAATTGGTCAGAGGTGGGGAAGCATCTCCCATACAGCCATCAACCAACCCCCCAAGCAAGGAGCGACCTCATTGCAAAGTTTGGGGACCGTGCCGAGGCATCTGTGAGTAAACGTGAGCTGAGGCCCTGGCCAGCTGCTGCTGAACTGTTCCCACCCTTTCCAGGTAAAACACCTGAATATGTACAAGGGCTTGAAAGCCTAGAGGAAGGACCGTGGAGCCACACCAGCGACAGCACGAAGGCCAACTTGGTGCCTGCAGGCCAGCCAGGGTGGTCCTGTCCCCGGGCGCTCTTCCAGAAGCTTTCCATTGCCCTGCCTGAGATACCCCTCCTGTCCCGGCCCCCACTGCTTTTTTCCTTCCTCACCTCTGTCCGGAGAGAAATTCCAGCAGAAGGTATGGGTGACACAACCTCTTCTTTGCAGGCGGCAGCCTGGCAACTCCTGCAGAAAGGCCAGCAGAACCCCACTCACACCTGGCCACCAACAAAGCTGTGGCCCCTCACTCCCTCCCACCAGCACAGCCCCGAGAGTGCTGACGGGGCAGAGAATATGGAGTCAGGCACAGCTTCAGGGGCTATTGCTGCCTGGAGCGCTGTTTATATTGACCTCAATGAGGCACACCTGGGGAGGGCGGGCTGGCAGGGTAAGGCTGCCCAGGTCAGCTAATCCACAACCCTCAGGCAATCACATTGTTGAAAATGGACCCCGCTAAAGCAGAAGAGAAGCCAAGGGAAAAAAGGCCACAATGCCATTTGCCGCACCGTAGATGAGTCTAGAAGTAATCACGTGACTTGTAGTAAGTCAGAAAGTGGAAGACACATATCATATCATATCACTTATAGGTGTTACCTAAAAATGGATCCCAGGGCAGATATTTCCACGGAGAAGGGCAATCACAGATTCATTAAACAGACTTATGGTTCACCAATGGAAAGGTGTGAGGATTGGTTTCATTACGATATCGGGGTTAACAGACATATACAAACACAGGTGACATATATAATCACCAAAGACCTACAGAATACCAAGAGAGGACTACTCAACATTCTGTCATAACGTACATGGGAAAAGGATCCCAGGAAGAACAGTCATCTGTATATGTGTAAAAGAACCACATCTTCCACACCTACAACAAGCCAAACATTGTAATCAAACTTGCTGTAATAAAAAATAAAAAAATAAATTAAAAACACGAACAAGAAGTAGTGAGACAAACGTGAGGGTCTTTCTCCTGACACATTCCATTCTAAACTCCAATCTAGAACACCACTTCCACTGAGGCTCTCTTGCCCTAGTAACCAGATTTGGTAAGGGTGAACTGCTGCCACCTTGTGGCCGTTTCACACAACAGCAGCTTTAATCCCAACGCTAATGGTCAGTTGATATTCAAAATCATTGCAGGCCTGTAAATGACACCTGCCCTGAAAACAAATCCTGGGGTCACATATCGACCAAAAAATTCAAAGGACGTCCATATGTCAAAACGACCGTTTCAAAAGGCATATTTTAGGCACATTAGTGTTCTGCTTCTTTTCCTTTCTTTCCTTTCTTGTTAAAAAGCACAGGAATGGAAAAAGGCATCCCTCTGAATGGGCGAAAATCGTTGCAGACGAATCAATGGACAGAGGTTTAATCTCCAATATATATAAACAGCTCATGCAGCTTAATATTAAAAAAACAAACAACCCAAAAAAAATGGGCAGAAGATCTAAAGAGACGTTTCTTCAAAGGAGACACAGAGATGGCCAAGACGCACATGAAAAGCTGCTCAACAGCACTAATTATCAGAGAAATGCAAATCAAAACTACAATGAGATTTCACCTCACACCTGTTAGAATCGGCATCATCAGAAAATCTACAAACAACCAATTCTGGGGAGGGTGTGGACAAAAGGAGCCCTCTTCCACGATTGGTGGGAATGTAAATTGATACAGTCACTATGGAGAACAGTATGGAGTTTCCTTAAAAAAACTAGAAATAGAATTACCATCTGATCCAGCAATCCCACTTCTGGGCATATACCCAGAGAAAACCGTAAATCAAAAAGGCACATTCAACACAATGTTCATTGCAGCACTATTTACAATAGCCAGGTAATGGAAGCAACCTAAATGCGCACAGACAGATGAATGGATAAAGATGTGGTACATATATGAAATGGAATATTACTCGGCCATAAAAAGGAATGAAACTGGGTCATTTGTAGAGACATCGATGGATCGAGAGACTGTCATACAGAATGAAGTAAGTCAGAAAGAGGAAAACAAATATTGTATATTAATGCATATATGTGGAGCCTAAAAATGGTACAGATGAACTGGTTTGCAGGGAAGAAATAGAGACACAGAGGTAGAGAACAAACGTATGGACACCAAGTGTGGGAAGCCATGGGGTGGTGGTGGTGGGATGAGTTGGGAGTTTGGGATTGACCTGTGTACATGTATATGCATAAAATACATAACTAATAATAATGTGCTGTATAAAAAAAATAAATAAAATTAAATTTCAAAATTTTAAAAAATAAAATTTAAAAATAAAAGAGAAAAAAGTTCTTCCCGTCACACAGATGTATTTATAGGAATGAATTATTTCCATGCTTATATCTATAAATACATAAAAGAGGAATAAAATCTAACTTGAACCATAAAAGAAAAAAAAACCTGAACCCACGAGTTATACAGAGGAAAACCCTATCAGGGCACTTGCTCCAGTGGTAAACAATTATGAAATTGGTCAGAGGTGGGGAAGCATATCCCATACAGCCATCAACACAAGCCCCACGCAAGGAGCGACCTCATTGCAAAGTTTGGGGACCGTGCCGAGGCATCTGTGAGTAAACGTGAGCTGAGCCCCTGGCCAGCTGCTGCTGAACTGTTCCCACCCTTTCCAGGTAAAACACCTGAATATGTACAAGGGCTTGAAAGCCTAGAGGAAGGACCGTGGAGCCACACCAGCGACAGCACGCAGGCCAACTTGGTGCCTGCAGGCCAGCCAGGGTGGTCCTGTCCCTGGGCGCTCTTCCAGAAGCTTTCCATTGCCCTGCCTGAGATACCCCTCCTGTCCCGGCCCCCACTGCTTTTTTCCTTCCTCACCTCTGTCCGGAGAGAAATTCCAGCGGAAGGTATGGGTGACACAACCTCTTCTTTGCAGGCGGCAGCCTGGCAACTCCGGCGGAAAGGCCAGCAGAACCCCACTCACACCGGGTCACCAACAAAGCTGTGGCCCCTCACTCCCTCCCACCAGCACAGCCCCGAGACTGCTGACGGGGCAGAGAATATGGAGTCAGGCACAGCTTCAGGGGCTATTGCTGCCTGGAGCGCTGTTTATATTGACCTCAACGAGGCACACCTGGGGAGGGCGGGCCGGCAGTGTACGGCTGCCCAGGTCAGCTAATCCACAACCCTCAGGGAATCACATTGTTGAAAATGGAGCCCGCTAAGGCAGAAGAGAAGCCAAGGGAAAAAAGGACACAATGCCATTTGCAGCACCGTAGATGAGTCTAGAAGTAATCACGTGACTTGTAGTAAGTCAGAAAGTGGAAGACACATATCATATCATATCACTTATAGGTGTTACCTAAAAATGGATACCAGGGCAGATATTTCCACGGAGAACGGCAATCACAGATTCATTAAACAGACTTATGGTTCACCAATGGAAAGGTGTGAGGATTGGTTTCATTACGATATCGGGGTTAACAGACATATACAAACACAGGTGACATATATAATCACCAAAGACCTACAGAATACCAAGAGAGGACTACTCAATATTCTGTCATAACACACATGGGAAAAGGATCCCAGGAAGAACAGACATGTGTATATGTGTAAAAGAACCACATCTTCCACACCTACAACAAGCCAAACATTGTAATCAAACTTGCTGTAATAAAAAATAAAAAATTAAATTAAAAACACGAACAAGAAGTAGTGAGACAAACGTGAGGGGCTTTCTCCTGGCACATTCCATTCTAAACTCCAATTTAGAACACCACTTCCACTGAGGCTCTCTTGCCCTAGTAACCAGATTTGGTAAGGGTGAACTGCTGCCACCTTGTGGCCGTTTCACACAACAGCAGCTTTAATCCCAACGCTAATGGTCAGTTGATATTCAAAATCATTGCAGGCCTGTAAATGACACCTGCCCTGAAAACAAATCCTGGGGTCACATATCGACCAAAAAATTCAAAGGACGTCCATATTTCAAAACGACCGTTTCAAAAGGCATATTTTACGCACATTAGTGCGTAAAATTAGTGTTCTGCTTCTTTTCCTTTCTTTCCTTTTTTGTTAAAAAACACGGGAATGGAAAAAGGCATCCCTCAGAATGGGCGAAAATCGTTGCAGATGAATCAATGGACAGAGGTTTAATCTCCAATATATATAAAGAGCTCATGCAGCTTAATATTAAAAAACAAAAAACCCAAAAAAAATGGGCAGAAGATCTAAAGAGACGTTTCTTCAAAGGAGACACAGAGATGGCCAAGACGCACATGAAAAGCTGCTCAACAGCACTAATTATTAGAGAAATGCAAATCAAAACTACAATGAGGTATCCCCTCACACCTGTTAGAATCGGCATCATCAGAAAATCTACAAACAACCAATTCTGGGGAGGGTGTGGACAAAAGGAGCCCTCTTCCACTATTGGTGGGAATGTAAATTGATACAGTCACTATGGAGAACAGTATGGAGTTTCCTTCAAAAATCTAGAAATAGAATTACCATCTGATCCAGCAATCCCACTTCTGGGCATATACCCAGAGAAAACCGTATTTCAAAAAGGCACATTCACCACAATGTTCGTTGCAGCACTATTTACAAGAGCCAGGTAATGGAAGCAACCTAAATGCCCACAGACAGATGAATGGATAAAGATGTGGTACATATATAAAATGGAATATTACTCGGCCATAAAAAGGAATGAAACTGGGTCATTTGTAGAGACATCGATGGATCGAGAGACTGTCATACAGAATGAAGTAAGTCAGAAAGAGGAAAACAAATATAGTATATTAACGCATATATGTGGAGCCTAAAAATAATACAGATGAACTGGTTTGCAGGGAAGAAATAGAGACACAGAGGTAGAGAACAAACGTATGGACACCAAGTGTGGGAAGCCATGGGGTGGTGGTGGTGGGATGAGTTGGGAGTTTGGGATTCACCTGTATACATGTATATGCATAAAATACATAACTAATAATAACGTGCTGTATTAAAAAATAAATAAAATTAAATTTCAAAATTTAAAAAAATAAAATTTAAAAATAAAACAGAAAAAAGTTCTTCCCGTCACACAGATGTATTTATAGGAATGAATTATTTCCATGCTTATATCTATAAATACATAAAAGAGGAATAAAATCTAACTTGAACCATAAAAGAAAAAAAATCCTGAACCCACGAGTTATACAGAGGAAAACCCTATCACGGCACTTGCTCCAGTGGTAAACAATTCTGAAATTGGTCAGAGGTGGGGAACCATCTCCCATACAGCCATCAACCCACCCCCCACGCAAGGAGCGTCCTCATTGCAAAGCTGGGGGACCGTGCCGAGGCATCTGTGAGTAAACGTGAGCTGAGCCCCAGGCCAGCTGCTGCTGAACTGTTCCCACCCTTTCCAGGTAAAACACCTGAATATGTACAAGGGCTTGAAAGCCTAGAGGAAGGACCGTGGAGCCACACCAGCGACAGCACGCAGGCCAACTTGGTGCCTGCAGGCCAGCCAGGGTGGTCCTGGCCCTGGGCGCTCTTCCAGAAGCTTTCCATTGCCCTGCCTGAGATACCCCTCCTGTCCCGGCCCCCACTGCTTTTTTCCTTCCTCACCTCTGTCCGGAGAGAAATTCCAGCGGAAGGTATGGGTGACACAACCTCTTCTTTACAGGCGGCAGCCTGGCAACTCCTGCAGAAAGGCCAGCAGAACCCCACTCACACCGGGCCACCCACAAAGCTGTGGCCCCTCCCTCCCTCCCACCAGCCGAGCCCCGAGACTGCTGACGGGGCAGAGAATATGGAGTCAGGCACAGCTTCAGGGGCTATTGCTGCCTGGAGCGCTGTTTATATTGACCTCAACGAGGCACACCTGGGGAGGGCGGGCCGGCAGGGTAAGGCTGCCCAGGTCAGCTAATCCACAACCCTCAGGGAATCACATTGTTGAAAATGGACCCCGCTAAGGCAGAAGAGAAGCCAAGGGAAAAAGGGACACAATGCCATTGCAGCACCGTAGATGAGTCTAGAAGTAATCACGTGACTTGTAGTAAGTCAGAAAGTGAAAGACACATATCCTATCATATCACTTATAGGTGTTACCTAAAAATGGATCCCAGGGCAGATATTTCCACGGAGAAGGGCAATCACAGATTCATTAAACAAACTTATGGTTCACTAATGGAAAGGTGTGAGGATTGGTTTCATTACGATATCGGGGTTAACAGACATATACAAACACAGGTGACATATATAATCACCAAAGACCTACAGAATACCAAGAGAGGACTACTCAACATTCTGTCATAACGTACATGGGAAAATGATCCCAGGAAGAACAGTCATCTGTATATGTGTAAAAGAACCACATCTTCCACACCTACAACAAGCCAAACATTGTAATCAAACTTGCTGTAATAAAAAATAAAAAATTAAATTAAAAACAGGAACAAGAAGTAGTGAGACAAACGTGAGGGTCTTTCTCCTGACACATTCCATTCTAAACTCCAATCTAGAACACCACTTCCACTGAGGCTCTCTTGCCCTAGTAACCAGATTTGGTAAGGGTGAACTGCTGCCACCTTGTGGCCGTTTCACACAACAGCAGCTTTAATCCCAACGCTAATGGTCAGTTGATATTCAAAATCATTGCAGGCCTGTAAATGACACCTGCCCTGAAAACAAATCCTGGGGTCACATATCGACCAAAAAATTCAAAGGACGTCCATATTTCAAAACGACGTTTCAAAAGGCATATTTTACGCACATTAGTGTTCTGCTTCTTTTCCTTTCTTTCCTTTTTTGTTAAAAAACACGGGAATGGAAAAAGGCATCCCTCAGAATGGGCGAAAATCGTTGCAGATGAATCAATGGACAGAGGTTTAATCTCCAATATATATAAAGAGCTCATGCAGCTTAATATTAAAAAAACAAACAACCCAAAAAAAATGGGCAGAAGATCTAAAGAGACGTTTCTTCAAAGGAGACACAGAGATGGCCAAGACGCACATGAAAAGCTGCTCAACAGCACTAATTATTAGAGAAATGCAAATCCAAACTACAATGAGGTATCACCTCACACCTGTTAGAATCGGCATCATCAGAAAATCTACAAACAACCAATTCTGGGGAGGGTGTGGACAAAAGGAGCCCTCTTCCACTATTGGTGGGAATGTAAATTGATACAGTCACTATGGAGAACAGTATGGAGTTTCCTTAAAAAATCTAGAAATAGAATTACCATCTGATCCAGCAATCCCACTTCTGGGCATATACCCAGAGAAAACCGTATTTCAAAAAGGCACATTCACCACAATGTTCGTTGCAGCACTATTTACAATAGCCAGGTAATGGAAGCAACCTAAATGCCCACAGACAGATGAATGGATAAAGATGTGGTACATATATGAAATGGAATATTACTCGGCCATAAAAAGGAATGAAACTGGGTCATTTGTAGAGACATCGATGGATCGAGAGACTGTCATACAGAATGAAGTAAGTCAGAAAGAGGAAAACAAATATTGTATATTAATGCATATATCTGGAGCCTAAAAATGGTACAGATGAACTGGTTTGCAGGGAAGAAATAGAGACACAGAGGTAGAGAACAAACGTATGGACACCAAGTGTGGGAAGCCATGGGGTGGTGGTGGTGGGATGAGTTGGGAGTTTGGGATTGACCTGTATACATGTATATGCATAAAATACATAACTAATAATAACGTGCTGTATAAAAAAATAAATAAAATTAAATTTCAAAATTTTAAAAAATAAAATTTAAAAATAAAACAGAAAAAAGTTCTTCCCGTCACACAGATGTATTTATAGGAATGAATTATTTCCATGCTTATATCTATAAATACATAAAAGAGGAATAAAATCTAACTTGAACCATAAAAGAAAAAAAATCCTGAACCCACGAGTTATACAGAGGAAAACCCTATCACGGCACTTGCTCCAGTGGTAAACAATTCTGAAATTGGTCAGAGGTTGGGAACCATCTCCCATACAGCCATCAACCCACCCCCCACGCAAGGAGCGTCCTCATTGCAAAGCTGGGGGACCGTGCCGAGGCATCTGTGAGTAAACGTGAGCTGAGTCCCAGGCCAGCTGCTGCTGAACTGTTCCCACTCTTTCCAGGTAAAACACCTGAATATGTACAAGGGCTTGAAAGCCTAGAGGAAGGACCGTGGAGCCACACCAGCGACAGCTCGCAGGCCAACTTGGTGCCTGCAGGCCAGCCAGGGTGGTCCTGTCCCTGGGCGCTCTTCCAGAAGCTTTCCATTGCCCTGCCTGAGATACCCCTCCTGTCCCGGCCCCCACTGCTTTTTTTCCTTCCTCACCTCTGTCCGGAGAGAAATTCCAGCGGAAGGTATGGGTGACACAACCTCTACTTTACAGGCGGCAGCCTGGCAACTCCTGCAGAAAGGCCAGCAGAACCCCACTCACATCGGGCCACCCACAAAGCTGTGGCCCCTCACTCCCTCCCACCAGCACAGCCCCGAGACTGCTGACGGGGCAGAGAATATGGAGTCAGGCACAGCTTCAGGGGCTATTGCTGCCTGGAGCGCTGTTTATATTGACCTCAACGAGGCACACCTGGGGAGGGCGGGCCGGCAGTGTAAGGCTGCCCAGGTCAGCTAATCCACAACCCTCAGGGAATCACATTGTTGAAAATGGACCCCGCTAAGGCAGAAGAGAAGCCAAGGGGAAAAAGGACACAATGCCATTGCAGCACCGTAGATGAGTCTAGAAGTAATCACGTGACTTGTAGTAAGTCAGAAAGTGAAAGACACATATCCTATCATATCACTTATAGGTGTTACCTAAAAATGGATCCCAGGGCAGATATTTCCACGGAGAAGGGCAATCACAGATTCATTAAACAAACTTATGGTTCACCAATGGAAAGGTGTGAGGATTGGTTTCATTATGATATCAGGGTTAACAGACATATACAAACACAGGTGACATATATAATCACCAAAGACCTACAGAATACCAAGAGAGGACTACTCAACATTCTGTCATAACGTACATGGGAAAAGGATCCCAGGAAGAACAGTCATCTGTATATGTGTAAAAGAACCACATCTTCCACACCTACAACAAGCCAAACATTGTAATCAAATTTGCTGTAATAAAAAATAAAAAATTAAATTAAAAACACGAACAAGAAGTAGTGAGACAAACGTGAGGGGCTTTCTCCTGACACATTCCATTCTAAACTCCAATCTAGAACACCACTTCCACTGAGGCTCTCTTGCCCTAATAACCAGATTTGGCAAGGGTGAACTGCTGCCACCTTGTGGCCGTTTCACACAACAGCAGCTTTAATCCCAACGCTAATGGTCAGTTGATATTCAAAATCATTGCAGGTCTGTAAATGACACCTGCCCTGAAAACAAATCCTGGGGTCACATATCAACCAAAAAATTCAAAGGACGTCCATATTTCAAAACGACCGTTTCAAAAGGCATATTTTACGCACATCAGTGTTCTGCTTCTTTTCCTTTCTTTCCTTTTTTGTTAAAAAACACGGGAATGGAAAAAGGCATCCCTAAGAATGTGCGAAAATCGTTGCAGACGAATCAATGGACAGAGGTTTAATCTCCAATATATATAAAGAGCTCATGCAGCTTAATATTAAAAAAACAAACAGCCCAAAAAAATGGGCAGAAGATCTAAAGAGACGTTTCTTCAAAGGAGACACAGAGATGGCCAAGACGCACATGAAAAGCTGCTCAACAGCACTAATTATTAGAGAAATGCAAATCAAAACTACAATGAGGTATCCCCTCACACCTGTTAGAATCGGCATCATCAGAAAATCTACAAACAACCAATTCTGGGGAGGGTGTGGACAAAAGGAGCCCTCTTCCACTATTGGTGGGAATGTAAATTGATACAGTCACTATGGAGAACAGTATGGAGTTTCCTTAAAAAATCTAGAAATAGAATTACCATCTGATCCAGCAATCCCACTTCTGGGCATATACCCAGAGAAAACCGTATTTCAAAAAGGCACATTCACCACAATGTTCGTTGCAGCACTATTTACAATAGCCAGGTAATGGAAGCAACCTAAATGCCCACAGACAGATGAATGGATAAAGATGTGGTACATATATGAAATGGAATATTACTCGGCCATAAAAAGGAATGAAACTGGGTCATTTGTAGAGACATCGATGGATCGAGAGACTGTCATACAGAATGAAGTAAGTCAGAAAGAGGAAAACAAATATTGTATATTAATGCATATATGTGGAGCCTAAAAATGGTACAGATGAACTGGTTTGCAGGGAAGAAATAGAGACACAGAGGTAGAGAACAAACGTATGGACACCAAGTGTGGGAAGCCATGGGGTGGTGGTGGTGGGATGAGTTGGGAGTTTGGGATTGACCTGTATACATGTATATGCATAAAATACATAACTAATAATAACGTGCTGTATAAAAAAATAAATAAAATTAAATTTCAAAATTTTAAAAAATAAAATTTAAAAATAAAACAGAAAAAAGTTCTTCCCGTCACACAGATGTATTTATAGGAATGAATTATTTCCATGCTTATATCTATAAATACATAAAAGAGGAATAAAATCTAACTTGAACCATAAAAGAAAAAAAATCCTGAACCCACGAGTTATACAGAGGAAAACCCTATCACGGCACTTGCTCCAGTGGTAAACAATTCTGAAATTGGTCAGAGGTTGGGAACCATCTCCCATACAGCCATCAACCCACCCCCCACGCAAGGAGCGTCCTCATTGCAAAGCTGGGGGACCGTGCCGAGGCATCTGTGAGTAAACGTGAGCTGAGCCCCAGGCCAGCTGCTGCTGAACTGTTCCCACTCTTTCCAGGTAAAACACCTGAATATGTACAAGGGCTTGAAAGCCTAGAGGAAGGACCGTGGAGCCACACCAGCGACAGCTCGCAGGCCAACTTGGTGCCTGCAGGCCAGCCAGGGTGGTCCTGTCCCTGGGCGCTCTTCCAGAAGCTTTCCATTGCCCTGCCTGAGATACCCCTCCTGTCCCGGCCCCCACTGCTTTTTTTCCTTCCTCACCTCTGTCCGGAGAGAAATTCCAGCGGAAGGTATGGGTGACACAACCTCTACTTTACAGGCGGCAGCCTGGCAACTCCTGCAGAAAGGCCAGCAGAACCCCACTCACATCGGGCCACCCACAAAGCTGTGGCCCCTCACTCCCTCCCACCAGCACAGCCCCGAGACTGCTGACGGGGCAGAGAATATGGAGTCAGGCACAGCTTCAGGGGCTATTGCTGCGTGGAGCGCTGTTTATATTGACCTCAACGAGGCACACCTGGGGAGGGCGGGCCGGCAGGGTAAGGCTGCCCAGGTCAGTTAATCCACAACCCTCAGGGAATCACATTGTTGAAAATGGACCCCGCTAAGGCAGAAGAGAAGCCAAGGGAAAAAAGGACACAATGCCATTGCAGCACCATAGATGAGTCTAGAAGTAATCACGTGACTTGTAGTAAGTCAGAAAGTGAAAGACACATATCCTATCATATCACTTATAGGTGTTACCTAAAAATGGATCCCAGGGCAGATATTTCCACGGAGAAGGGCAATCACAGATTCATTAAACAAACTTATGGTTCACCAATGGAAAGGTGTGAGGATTGGTTTCATTACGATATCGGTGTTAACAGACATATACAAACACAGGTGACATATATAATCACCAAAGACCTACAGAATACCAAGAGAGGACTACTCAACATTCTGTCATAACGTACATGGGAAAAGGATCCCAGGAAGAACAGTCATCTGTATATGTGTAAAAGAACCACATCTTCCACACCTACAACAAGCCAAACATTGTAATCAAATTTGCTGTAATAAAAAATAAAAAATTAAATTAAAAACACGAACAAGAAGTAGTGAGACAAACGTGAGGGGCTTTCTCCTGACACATTCCATTCTAAACTCCAATCTAGAACACCACTTCCACTGAGGCTCTCTTGCCCTAATAACCAGATTTGGCAAGGGTGAACTGCTGCCACCTTGTGGCCGTTTCACACAACAGCAGCTTTAATCCCAACGCTAATGGTCAGTTGATATTCAAAATCATTGCAGGTCTGTAAATGACACCTGCCCTGAAAACAAATCCTGGGGTCACATATCAACCAAAAAATTCAAAGGACGTCCATATTTCAAAACGACCGTTTCAAAAGGCATATTTTACGCACATCAGTGTTCTGCTTCTTTTCCTTTCTTTCCTTTTTTGTTAAAAAACACGGGAATGGAAAAAGGCATCCCTAAGAATGTGCGAAAATCGTTGCAGACGAATCAATGGACAGAGGTTTAATCTCCAATATATATAAAGAGCTCATGCAGCTTAATATTAAAAAAACAAACAGCCCAAAAAAATGGGCAGAAGATCTAAAGAGACGTTTCTTCAAAGGAGACACAGAGATGGCCAAGACGCACATGAAAAGCTGCTCAACAGCACTAATTATTAGAGAAATGCAAATCAAAACTACAATGAGGTATCCCCTCACACCTGTTAGAATCGGCATCATCAGAAAATCTACAAACAACCAATTCTGGGGAGGGTGTGGACAAAAGGAGCCCTCTTCCACTATTGGTGGGAATGTAAATTGATACAGTCACTATGGAGAACAGTATGGAGTTTCCTTAAAAAATCTAGAAATAGAATTACCATCTGATCCAGCAATCCCACTTCTGGGCATATACCCAGAGAAAACCGTATTTCAAAAACGCACATTCACCACAATGTTCGTTGCAGCACTATTTACAAGAGCCAGGTAATGGAAGCAACCTAAATGCCCACAGACAGATGAATGGATAAAGATGTGGTACATATATAAAATGGAATATTACTCGGCCATAAAAAGGAATGAAACTGGGTCATTTGTAGAGACATCGATGGATCGAGAGACTGTCATACAGAATGAAGTAAGTCAGAAAGAGGAAAACAAATATTGTATATTAACGCATATATGTGGAGCCTAAAAATGGTACAGATGAACTGGTTTGCAGGGAAGAAATAGAGACACAGAGGCAGAGAACAAACGTATGGACACCAAGTGTGGGAAGCCATGGGGTGGTGGTGTTGGGATGAGTTGGGAGATTTGGATTGACCTTTGTACATGTATATGCATAAAATACATAACTAATAATAACGTGCTGTATAAAAAAATAAATAAAATTAAATTTCAAAATTTTAAAAAATAAAATTTAAAAATAAAACAGAAAATAGTTCTTCCCGTCACACAGATGTATTTATAGGAATGAATTATTTCCATGCTTATATCTATAAATACATAAAAGAGGAATAAAATCTAACTTGAACCATAAAAGAAAAAAAAAAAACCTGAACCCACGAGGTATACAGAGGAAAACACTATCAGGGCACTTGCTCCAGTGGTAAACAATTCTGAAATTGGTCAGAGGTGGGGAACCATCTCCCATACAGCCATCAACCCACCCCCCACGCAAGGAGCGTCCTCATTGCAAAGCTGGGGGACCGTGCCGAGGCATCTGTGAGTAAACGTGAGCTGAGCCCCAGGCCAGCTGCTGCTGAACTGTTCCCACCCTTTCCAGGTAAAACACCTGAATATGTACAAGGGCTTGAAAGCCTAGAGGAAGGACCGTGGAGCCACACCAGCGACAGCACGCAGGCCAACTTGGTGCCTGCAGGCCAGCCAGGGTGGTCCTGTCCCTGGGCGCTCTTCCAGAAGCTTTCCATTGTCCGGCCTTAGATACCCCTCCTGTCCCGGCCCCCAATGCTTTTTTCCTTCCACACCTCTGTCCGGAGAGAAATTCCAGCGGAAGGTATGGGTGACACAACCTCTTCTTTACAGGCGGCAGCCTGGCAACTCCTGCAGAAAGGCCAGCAGAACCCCACTCACACCGGGCCACCCACAAAGCTGTGGCCCCTCCCTCCCTCCCACCAGCCGAGCCCCGAGACTGCTGACGGGGCAGAGAATATGGAGTCAGGCACAGCTTCAGGGGCTATTGCTGCCTGGAGCGCTGTTTATATTGACCTCAACGAGGCACACCTGGGGAGGGCGGGCCGGCAGGGTAAGGCTGCCCAGGTCAGCTAATCCACAACCCTCAGGGAATCACATTGTTGAAAATGGACCCCGCTAAGGCAGAAGAGAAGCCAAGGGAAAAAAGGACACAATGCCATTGCAGCACCGTAGATGAGTCTAGAAGTAATCACGTGACTTGTAGTAAGTCAGAAAGTGAAAGACACATATCCTATCATATCACTTATAGGTGTTACCTAAAAATGGATCCCAGGGCAGATATTTCCACGGAGAAGGGCAATCACAGATTCATTAAACAAACTTATGGTTCACTAATGGAAAGGTGTGAGGATTGGTTTCATTACGATATCGGGGTTAACAGACATATACAAACACAGGTGACATATATAATCACCAAAGACCTACAGAATACCAAGAGAGGACTACTCAACATTCTGTCATAACGTACATGGGAAAAGGATCCCAGGAAGAACAGTCATCTGTATATGTGTAAAAGAACCACATCTTCCACACCTACAACAAGCCAAACATTGTAATCAAACTTGCTGTAATAAAAAATAAAAAATTAAATTAAAAACAGGAACAAGAAGTAGTGAGACAAACGTGAGGGTCTTTCTCCTGACACATTCCATTCTAAACTCCAATCTAGAACACCACTTCCACTGAGGCTCTCTTGCCCTAGTAACCAGATTTGGTAAGGGTGAACTGCTGCCACCTTGTGGCCGTTTCACACAACAGCAGCTTTAATCCCAACGCTAATGGTCAGTTGATATTCAAAATCATTGCAGGCCTGTAAATGACACCTGCCCTGAAAACAAATCCTGGGGTCACATATCGACCAAAAAATTCAAAGGACGTCCATATTTCAAAACGACGTTTCAAAAGGCATATTTTACGCACATTAGTGTTCTGCTTCTTTTCCTTTCTTTCCTTTTTTGTTAAAAAACACGGGAATGGAAAAAGGCATCCCTCAGAATGGGCGAAAATCGTTGCAGATGAATCAATGGACAGAGGTTTAATCTCCAATATATATAAAGAGCTCATGCAGCTTAATATTAAAAAAACAAACAACCCAAAAAAAATGGGCAGAAGATCTAAAGAGACGTTTCTTCAAAGGAGACACAGAGATGGCCAAGACGCACATGAAAAGCTGCTCAACAGCACTAATTATTAGAGAAATGCAAATCCAAACTACAATGAGGTATCACCTCACACCTGTTAGAATCGGCATCATCAGAAAATCTACAAACAACCAATTCTGGGGAGGGTGTGGACAAAAGGAGCCCTCTTCCACTATTGGTGGGAATGTAAATTGATACAGTCACTATGGAGAACAGTATGGAGTTTCCTTAAAAAATCTAGAAATAGAATTACCATCTGATCCAGCAATCCCACTTCTGGGCATATACCCAGAGAAAACCGTATTTCAAAAAGGCACATTCACCACAATGTTCGTTGCAGCACTATTTACAATAGCCAGGTAATGGAAGCAACCTAAATGCCCACAGACAGATGAATGGATAAAGATGTGGTACATATATGAAATGGAATATTACTCGGCCATAAAAAGGAATGAAACTGGGTCATTTGTAGAGACATCGATGGATCGAGAGACTGTCATACAGAATGAAGTAAGTCAGAAAGAGGAAAACAAATATTGTATATTAATGCATATATGTGGAGCCTAAAAATGGTACAGATGAACTGGTTTGCAGGGAAGAAATAGAGACACAGAGGTAGAGAACAAACGTATGGACACCAAGTGTGGGAAGCCATGGGGTGGTGGTGGTGGGATGAGTTGGGAGTTTGGGATTGACCTGTATACATGTATATGCATAAAATACATAACTAATAATAACGTGCTGTATAAAAAAATAAATAAAATTAAATTTCAAAATTTTAAAAAATAAAATTTAAAAATAAAACAGAAAAAAGTTCTTCCCGTCACACAGATGTATTTATAGGAATGTATTATTTCCATGCTTATATCTATAAATACATAAAAGAGGAATAAAATCTAACTTGAACCATAAAAGAAAAAAAATCCTGAACCCACGAGTTATACAGAGGAAAACCCTATCACGGCACTTGCTCCAGTGGTAAACAATTCTGAAATTGGTCAGAGGTTGGGAACCATCTCCCATACAGCCTTCAACCCACCCCCCACGCAAGGAGCGTCCTCATTGCAAAGCTGGGGGACCGTGCCGAGGCATCTGTGAGTAAACGTGAGCTGAGCCCCAGGCCAGCTCCGGCTGAACTGTTCCCACTCTTTCCAGGTAAAACACCTGAATATGTACAAGGGCTTGAAAGCCTAGAGGAAGGACCGTGGAGCCACAACAGCGACAGCTCGCAGGCCAACTTGGTGCCTGCAGGCCAGCCAGGGTGGTCCTGTCCCTGGGCGCTCTTCCAGAAGCTTTCCATTGCCCTGCCTGAGATACCCCTCCTGTCCCGGCCCCCACTGCTTTTTTTCCTTCCTCACCTCTGTCCGGAGAGAAATTCCAGCGGAAGGTATGGGTGACACAACCTCTACTTTACAGGCGGCAGCCTGGCAACTCCTGCAGAAAGGCCAGCAGAACCCCACTCACATCGGGCCACCCACAAAGCTGTGGCCCCTCACTCCCTCCCACCAGCACAGCCCCGAGACTGCTGACGGGGCAGAGAATATGGAGTCAGGCACAGCTTCAGGGGCTATTGCTGCCTGGAGCGCTGTTTATATTGACCTCAACGAGGCACACCTGGGGAGGGCGGGCCGGCAGTGTAAGGCTGCCCAGGTCAGCTAATCCACAACCCTCAGGGAATCACATTGTTGAAAATGGATCCCGCTAAGGCAGAAGAGAAGCCAAGGGGAAAAAGGACACAATGCCATTGCAGCACCGTAGATGAGTCTAGAAGTAATCACGTGACTTGTAGTAAGTCAGAAAGTGAAAGACACATATCCTATCATATCACTTATAGGTGTTACCTAAAAATGGATCCCAGGGCAGATATTTCCACGGAGAAGGGCAATCACAGATTCATTAAACAAACTTATGGTTCACCAATGGAAAGGTGTGAGGATTGGTTTCATTATGATATCAGGGTTAACAGACATATACAAACACAGGTGACATATATAATCACCAAAGACCTACAGAATACCAAGAGAGGACTACTCAACATTCTGTCATAACGTACATGGGAAAAGGATCCCAGGAAGAACATTCATCTGTATATGTGTAAAAGAACCACATCTTCCACACCTACAACATGCCAAACATTGTAATCAAACTTGTTGTAATAAAAAATAAAAAATTAAATTAAAAACACGAACAAGAAGTAGTGAGACAAACGTGAGGGGCTTTCTCCTGACACATTCCATTCTAAACTCCAATCTAGAACACCACTTCCACTGAGGCTCTCTTGCCCTAGTAACCAGATTTGGTAAGGGTGAACTGCTGCCACCTTGTGGCCGTTTCACACAACAGCAGCTTTAATCCCAACGCTAATGGTCAGTTGATATCCAAAATCATTGCAGGCCTGTAAATGACACCTGCCCTGAAAACAAATCCTGGGGTCACATATCAACCAAAAAATTCAAAGGACGTCCATATTTCAAAACGACCGTTTCAAAAGGCATATTTTACGCACATTAGTGTTCTGCTTCTTTTCCTTTCTTTCCTTTTTTGTTAAAAAACACGGGAATGGAAAAAGGCATCCCTCAGAATGGGCGAAAATCGTTGCAGACGAATCAATGGACAGAGGTTTAATCTCCAATATATATAAAGAGCTCATGCAGCTTAATATTAAAAAACAAAAAACCCCAAAAAAATGGGCAGAAGATCTAAAGAGACGTTTCTTCAAAGGAGACACAGAGATGGCCAAGACGCACATGAAAAGCTGCTCAACAGCACTAATTATTAGAGAAATGCAAATCAAAACTACAATGAGGTATCCCCTCACACCTGTTAGAATCGGCATCATCAGAAAATCTACAAACAACCAATTCTGGGGAGGGTGTGGACAAAAGGAGCCCTCTTCCACTATTGGTGGGAATGTAAATTGATACAGTCACTATGGAGAACAGTATGGAGTTTCCTTCAAAAATCTAGAAATAGAATTACCATCTGATCCAGCAATCCCACTTCTGGGCATATACCCAGAGAAAACCGTATTTCAAAAAGGCACATTCACCACAATGTTCGTTGCAGCACTATTTACAAGAGCCAGGTAATGGAAGCAACCTAAATGCCCACAGACAGATGAATGGATAAAGATGTGGTACATATATAAAATGGAATATTACTCGGCCATAAAAAGGAATGAAACTGGGTCATTTGTAGAGACATCGATGGATCGAGAGACTGTCATACAGAATGAAGTAAGTCAGAAAGAGGAAAACAAATATAGTATATTAACGCATATATGTGGAGCCTAAAAATGGTACAGATGAACTGGTTTGCAGGGAAGAAATAGAGACACAGAGGTAGAGAACAAACGTATGGACACCAAGTGTGGGAAGCCATGGGGTGGTGGTGGTGGGATGAGTTGGGAGTTTGGGATTGACCTGTATACATGTATATGCATAAAATACATAACTAATAATAACGTGCTGTATAAATAAATAAATAAAATTAAATTTCAAAATTTTAAAAAATAAAATTTAAAAATAAAACAGAAAAAAGTTCTTCCCGTCACACAGATATATTTATAGGAATGAATTATTTCCATGCTTATATCTATAAATACATAAAAGAGGAATAAAATCTAACTTGAACCATAAAAGAAAAAAAATCCTGAACCCACGAGTTATACAGAGGAAAACCCTATCACGGCACTTGCTCCAGTGGTAAACAATTCTGAAATTGGTCAGAGGTGGGGAACCATCTCCCATACAGCCATCAACCCACCCCCCACGCAAGGAGCGTCCTCATTGCAAAGCTGGGGGACCGTGCCGAGGCATCTGTGAGTAAACGTGAGCTGAGCCCCAGGCCAGCTGCTGCTGAACTGTTCCCACCCTTTCCAGGTAAAACACCTGAATATGTACAAGGGCTTGAAAGCCTAGTGGAAGGACCGTGGAGCCACACCAGCGACAGCACGCAGGCCAACTTGGTGCCTGCAGGCCAGCCAGGGTGGTCCTGTCCCCAGGCGCTCTTCCAGAAGCTTTCCATTGCCCTGCCTGAGATACCCCTCCTGTCCCAGCCCCCACTGCGTTTTTCCTTCCACACCTCTGTCCGGAGAGAAATTCCAGCGGAAGGTATGGGTGACACAACCTCTTCTTTACAGGCGGCAGCCTGGCAACTCCTGCAGAAAGGCCAGCAGAACCCCACTCACACCGGGTCACCCACAAAGCTGTGGCCCCTCCCTCCCTCCCTCCCACCAGCACAGCCCCGAGACTGCTGACGGGGCAGAGAATATGGAGTCAGGCACAGCTTCAGGGGCTATTGCTGCCTGGAGCGCTGTTTATATTGACCTCAATGAGGCACACCTGGGGAGGGCGGGCCGGCAGTGTAAGGCTGCCCAGGTCAGTTAATCCACAACCCTCAGGGAATCACATTGTTGAAAATGGACCCCGCTAAGGCAGAAGAGAAGCCAAGGGAAAAAAGGACACAATGCCATTGCAGCACCGTAGATGAGTCTAGAAGTAATCACGTGACTTGTAGTAAGTCAGAAAGTGAAAGACACATATCCTATCATATCACTTATAGGTGTTACCTAAAAATGGATCCCAGGGCAGATATTTCCACGGAGAAGGGCAATCACAGATTCATTAAACAAACTTATGGTTCACCAATGGAAAGGTGTGAGGATTGGTTTCATTACGATATCGGTGTTAACAGACATATACAAACACAGGTGACATATATAATCACCAAAGACCTACAGAATACCAAGAGAGGACTACTCAACATTCTGTCATAACGTACATGGGAAAAGGATCCCAGGAAGAACAGTCATCTGTATATGTGTAAAAGAACCACATCTTCCACACCTACAACAAGCCAAACATTGTAATCAAATTTGCTGTAATAAAAAATAAAAAATTAAATTAAAAACACGAACAAGAAGTAGTGAGACAAACGTGAGGGGCTTTCTCCTGACACATTCCATTCTAAACTCCAATCTAGAACACCACTTCCACTGAGGCTCTCTTGCCCTAATAACCAGATTTGGCAAGGGTGAACTGCTGCCACCTTGTGGCCGTTTCACACAACAGCAGCTTTAATCCCAACGCTAATGGTCAGTTGATATTCAAAATCATTGCAGGTCTGTAAATGACACCTGCCCTGAAAACAAATCCTGGGGTCACATATCAACCAAAAAATTAAAAGGACGTCCATATTTCAAAACGACCGTTTCAAAAGGCATATTTTACGCACATTAGTGTTCTGCTTCTTTTCCTTTCTTTCCTTTTTTGTTAAAAAACACGGGAATGGAAAAAGGCATCCCTAAGAATGGGCGAAAATCGTTGCAGACGAATCAATGGACAGAGGTTTAATCTCCAATATATATAAAGAGCTCATGCAGCTTAATATTAAAAAACAAAAAACCCCAAAAAAATGGGCAGAAGATCTAAAGAGACGTTTCTTCAAAGGAGACACAGAGATGGCCAAGACGCACATGAAAAGCTGCTCAACAGCACTAATTATTAGAGAAATGCAAATCAAAACTACAATGAGGTATCCCCTCACACCTGTTAGAATCGGCATCATCAGAAAATCTACAAACAACCAATTCTGGGGAGGGTGTGGACAAAAGGAGCCCTCTTCCACTATTGGTGGGAATGTAAATTGATACAGTCACTATGGAGAACAGTATGGAGTTTCCTTCAAAAATCTAGAAATAGAATTACCATCTGATCCAGCAATCCCACTTCTGGGCATATACCCAGAGAAAACCGTATTTCAAAAAGGCACATTCACCACAATGTTCGTTGCAGCACTATTTACAAGAGCCAGGTAATGGAAGCAACCTAAATGCCCACAGACAGATGAATGGATAAAGATGTGGTACATATATAAAATGGAATATTACTCGGCCATAAAAAGGAATGAAACTGGGTCATTTGTAGAGACATCGATGGATCGAGAGACTGTCATACAGAATGAAGTAAGTCAGAAAGAGGAAAACAAATATAGTATATTAACGCATATATGTGGAGCCTAAAAATGGTACAGATGAACTGGTTTGCAGGGAAGAAATAGAGACACAGAGGTAGAGAACAAACGTATGGACACCAAGTGTGGGAAGCCATGGGGTGGTGGTGGTGGGATGAGTTGGGAGTTTGGGATTGACCTGTATACATGTATATGCATAAAATACATAACTAATAATAACGTGCTGTATAAATAAATAAATAAAATTAAATTTCAAAATTTTAAAAAATAAAATTTAAAAATAAAACAGAAAAAAGTTCTTCCCGTCACACAGATGTATTTATAGGAATGAATTATTTCCATGCTTATATCTATAAATACATAAAAGAGGAATAAAATCTAACTTGAACCATAAAAGAAAAAAAATCCTGAACCCACGAGTTATACAGAGGAAAACCCTATCACGGCACTTGCTCCAGTGGTAAACAATTCTGAAATTGGTCAGAGGTGGGGAACCATCTCCCATACAGCCATCAACCCACCCCCCACGCAAGGAGCGTCCTCATTGCAAAGCTGGGGGACCGTGCCGAGGCATCTGTGAGTAAACGTGAGCTGAGCCCCAGGCCAGCTGCTGCTGAACTGTTCCCACCCTTTCCAGGTAAAACACCTGAATATGTACAAGGGCTTGAAAGCCTAGTGGAAGGACCGTGGAGCCACACCAGCGACAGCACGCAGGCCAACTTGGTGCCTGCAGGCCAGCCAGGGTGGTCCTGTCCCCAGGCGCTCTTCCAGAAGCTTTCCATTGCCCTGCCTGAGATACCCCTCCTGTCCCAGCCCCCACTGCGTTTTTCCTTCCACACCTCTGTCCGGAGAGAAATTCCAGCGGAAGGTATGGGTGACACAACCTCTTCTTTACAGGCGGCAGCCTGGCAACTCCTGCAGAAAGGCCAGCAGAACCCCACTCACACCGGGTCACCCACAAAGCTGTGGCCCCTCCCTCCCTCCCTCCCACCAGCACAGCCCCGAGACTGCTGACGGGGCAGAGAATATGGAGTCAGGCACAGCTTCAGGGGCTATTGCTGCCTGGAGCGCTGTTTATATTGACCTCAATGAGGCACACCTGGGGAGGGCGGGCCGGCAGTGTAAGGCTGCCCAGGTCAGTTAATCCACAACCCTCAGGGAATCACATTGTTGAAAATGGACCCCGCTAAGGCAGAAGAGAAGCCAAGGGAAAAAAGGACACAATGCCATTGCAGCACCGTAGATGAGTCTAGAAGTAATCACGTGACTTGTAGTAAGTCAGAAAGTGAAAGACACATATCCTATCATATCACTTATAGGTGTTACCTAAAAATGGATCCCAGGGCAGATATTTCCACGGAGAAGGGCAATCACAGATTCATTAAACAAACTTATGGTTCACCAATGGAAAGGTGTGAGGATTGGTTTCATTACGATATCGGTGTTAACAGACATATACAAACACAGGTGACATATATAATCACCAAAGACCTACAGAATACCAAGAGAGGACTACTCAACATTCTGTCATAACGTACATGGGAAAAGGATCCCAGGAAGAACAGTCATCTGTATATGTGTAAAAGAACCACATCTTCCACACCTACAACAAGCCAAACATTGTAATCAAATTTGCTGTAATAAAAAATAAAAAATTAAATTAAAAACACGAACAAGAAGTAGTGAGACAAACGTGAGGGGCTTTCTCCTGACACATTCCATTCTAAACTCCAATCTAGAACACCACTTCCACTGAGGCTCTCTTGCCCTAATAACCAGATTTGGCAAGGGTGAACTGCTGCCACCTTGTGGCCGTTTCACACAACAGCAGCTTTAATCCCAACGCTAATGGTCAGTTGATATTCAAAATCATTGCAGGTCTGTAAATGACACCTGCCCTGAAAACAAATCCTGGGGTCACATATCAACCAAAAAATTCAAAGGACGTCCATATTTCAAAACGACCGTTTCAAAAGGCATATTTTACGCACATCAGTGTTCTGCTTCTTTTCCTTTCTTTCCTTTTTTGTTAAAAAACACGGGAATGGAAAAAGGCATCCCTAAGAATGGGCGAAAATCGTTGCAGACGAATCAATGGACAGAGGTTTAATCTCCAATATATATAAAGAGCTCATGCAGCTTAATATTAAAAAAACAAACAGCCCAAAAAAATGGGCAGAAGATCTAAAGAGACGTTTCTTCAAAGGAGACACAGAGATGGCCAAGACGCACATGAAAAGCTGCTCAACAGCACTAATTATTAGAGAAATGCAAATCAAAACTACAATGAGGTATCACCTCACACCTGTTAGAATCGGCATCATCAGAAAATCTACAAACAACCAATTCTGGGGAGGGTGTGGACAAAAGGAGCCCTCTTCCACTATTGGTGGGAATGTAAATTGATACAGTCACTATGGAGAACAGTATGGAGTTTCCTTAAAAAATCTAGAAATAGAATTACCATCTGATCCAGCAATCCCACTTCTGGGCATATACCCAGAGAAAACCGTATTTCAAAAACGCACATTCACCACAATGTTCGTTGCAGCACTATTTACAATAGCCAGGTAATGGAAGCAACCTAAATGCCCACAGACAGATGAATGGATAAAGAGGTGGTACATATATAAAATGGAATATTACTCGGCCATAAAAAGGAATGAAACTGGGTCATTTGTAGAGACATCGATGGATCGAGAGACTGTCATACAGAATGAAGTAAGTCAGAAAGAGGAAAACAAATATTGTATATTAACGCATATATGTGGAGCCTAAAAATGGTACAGATGAACTGGTTTGCAGGGAAGAAATAGAGACACAGAGGCAGAGAACAAACGTATGGAAACCAAGTGTGGGAAGCCATGGGGTGGTGGTGTTGGGATGAGTTGGGAGATTTGGATTGACCTTTGTACATGTATATGCATAAAATACATAACTAATAATAACGTGCTGTATAAAAAAAATAAATAAAATTAAATTTCAAAATTTTAAAAAATAAAATTTAAAAATAAAACAGAAAATAGTTCTTCCCGTCACAGAGATGTATTTATAGGAATGAATTATTTCCATGCTTATATCTATAAATACATAAAAGAGGAACAAAATCTAACTTGAACCATAAAAGAAAAAAAAAAAACCTGAACCCACGAGGTATACAGAGGAAAACACTATCAGGGCACTTGCTCCAGTGGTAAACAATTCTGAAATTGGTCAGAGGTGGGGAACCATCTCCCATACAGCCATCAACCCACCCCCCACGCAAGGAGCGTCCTCATTGCAAAGCTGGGGGACCGTGCCGAGGCATCTGTGAGTAAACGTGAGCTGAGCCCCAGGCCAGCTGCTGCTGAACTGTTCCCACCCTTTCCAGGTAAAACACCTGAATATGTACAAGGGCTTGAAAGCCTAGAGGAAGGACCGTGGAGCCACACCAGCGACAGCACGCAGGCCAACTTGGTGCCTGCAGGCCAGCCAGGGTGGTCCTGTCCCTGGGCGCTCTTCCAGAAGCTTTCCATTGTCCGGCCTTAGATACCCCTCCTGTCCCGGCCCCCAATGCTTTTTTCCTTCCACACCTCTGTCCGGAGAGAAATTCCAGCGGAAGGTATGGGTGACACAACCTCTTCTTTACAGGCGGCAGCCTGGCAACTCCTGCAGAAAGGCCAGCAGAACCCCACTCACACCGGGCCACCCACAAAGCTGTGACCCCTCCCTCCCTCCCACCAGCACAGCCCCGAGACTGCTGACGGGGCAGAGAATATGGAGGCAGGCACAGCTTCAGGGGCTATTGCTGCCTGGAGCGCTGTTTATATTGACCTCAACGAGGCACACCTGGGGAGGGCGGCCCGGCAGGGTAAGGCTGCCCAGGTCAGCTAATCCACAATCCTCAGGGAATCACATTGTTGAAAATGGACCCCGCTAAGGCAGAGGAGAAGCCAAGGGAAAAAAGGACACAATGCCATTGCAGCACCGTAGATGAGTCTAGAAGTAATCACGTGACTTGTAGTAAGTCAGAAAGTGAAAGACACATATCCTATCATATCACTTATAGGTGTTACCTAAAAATGGATACCAGGGCAGATATTTCCACGGAGAAGGGCAATCACAGATTCATTAAACAAACTTATGGTTCACCAATGGAAAGGTGTGAGGATTGGTTTCATTATGATATCGGGGTTAACAGACATATACAAACACAGGTGACATATATAATCACCAAAGACCTACAGAATACCAAGAGAGGACTACTCAACATTCTGTCATAACGTACATGGGAAAAGGATCCCAAGAAGAACAGTCATCTGTATATGTGTAAAAGAACCACATCTTCCACACCTACAACAAGTCAAACATTGTAATCAAACTTGCTGTAATAAAAAATAAAAAATTAAATTAAAAACAGGAACAAGAAGTAGTGAGACAAACGTGAGGGGCTTTCTCCTGACACATTCCATTCTAAACTCCAATCTAGAACACCACTTCCACTGAGGCTCTCTTGCCCTAGTAACCAGATTTGGTAAGGGTGAACTGCTGCCACCTTGTGGCCGTTTCACACAACAGCAGCTTTAATCCCAACGCTAATGGTCAGTTGATATTCAAAATCATTGCAGGCCTGTAAATGACACCTGCCCTGAAAACAAATCCTGGGGTCACATATCGACCAAAAAATTCAAAGGACGTCCATATTTCAAAACGACCGTTTCAAAAGGCATATTTTACGCACATTAGTGTTCTGCTTCTTTTCCTTTCTTTCCTTTTTTGTCAAAAAACACGGGAATGGAAAAAGGCATCCCTCAGAATGGGCGAAAATCGTTGCAGACGAATCAATGGACAGAGGTTTAATCTCCAATATATATAAACAGCTCATGCAGCTTAATATTACAAAAACAAAAAACCCAAAGAAATGGGCAGAAGATCTAAAGAGACGTTTCTTCAAAGGAGACACAGAGATGGCCAAGACGCACATGAAAAGCTGCTCAACAGCACTAATTATTAGAGAAATGCAAATCAAAACTACAATGAGGTATCCCCTCACACCTGTTAGAATCCGCATCATCAGAAAATCTACAAACAACCAATTCTGGGGAGGGTGTGGACAAAAGGAGCCCTCTTCCACAATTGGTGGGAATGTAAATTGATACAGTCACTATGGAGAACAGTATGGAGTTTCCTTAAAAAATCTAGAAATAGAATTACCATCTGATCCAGCAATCCCACTTCTGGGCATATACCCAGAGAAAACCGTATTTCAAAAAGGCACATTCACCACAATGTTCGTTGCAGCACTATTTACAAGAGCCAGGTAATGGAAGCAACCTAAATGCCCACAGACAGATGAATGGATAAAGATGTGGTACATATATGAAATGGAATATTATTCGGCCATAAAAAGGAATGAAACTGGGTCATTTGTAGAGACATCAATGGATCGAGAGACTGTCATACAGAATGAAGTAAGTCAGAAAGAGGAAAACAAATATTGTATATTAATGCATATATGTGGAGCCTAAAAATGGTACAGATGAACTGGTTTGCAGGGAAGAAATAGAGACACAGAGGTAGAGAACAAACGTATGGACACCAAGTGTGGGAAGCCATGGGGTGGTGGTGGTGGGATGAGTTGGGAGTTTGGGATTGACCTGTGTACATGTATATGCATAAAATACATAACTAATAATAATGTGCTGTATAAAAAAAATGAATAAAATTAAATTTCAAAATTTTAAAAAATAAAATTTAAAAATAAAAGAGAAAAAAGTTCTTCCCGTCACACAGATGTATTTATAGGAATGAATTATTTCCATGCTTATATCTATAAATACATAAAAGAGGAATAAAATCTAACTTGAACCATAAAAGAAAAAAAAACCTGAACCCACGAGTTATACAGAGGAAAACCCTATCAGGGCTCTTGCTCCAGTGGTAAACAATTATGAAATTGGTCAGAGGTGGGGAAGCATCTCCCATACAGCCATCAACCCACCCCCCACGCAAGGAGCGACCTCATTGCAAAGCTTGGGGACCGTGCCGAGGCATCTGTGAGTAAACGTGAGCTGAGCCCCAGGCCAGCTGCTGCTGAACTGTTCCCACCCTTTCCAGGTAAAACACCTGAATAAGTACAAGGGCTTGAAAGCCTAGTGGAAGGACCGTGGAGCCACACCAGCGACAGCACGCAGGCCAACTTGGTGCCTGCAGGCCAGCCAGGGTGGTCCTGTCCCCAGGCGCTCTTCCAGAAGCTTTCCATTGCCCTGCCTGAGATACCCCTCCTGTCCCGGCCCCCACTGCGTTTTTCCTTCCACACCTCTGTCCGGAGAGAAATTCCAGCGGAAGGTATGGGTGACACAACCGCTTCTTTACAGGCGGCAGCCTGGCAACTCCTGCAGAAAGGCCAGCAGAACCCCACTCACACCGGGTCACCCACAAAGCTGTGGCCCCTCCCTCCCTCCCACCAGCACAGCCCCGAGACTGCTGACGGGGCAGAGAATATGGAGTCAGGCACAGCTTCAGGGGCTATTGCTGCGTGGAGCGCTGTTTATATTGACCTCAATGAGGCACACCTGGGGAGGGCGGGCCGGCAGGGTAAGGCTGCCCAGGTCAGTTAATCCACAACCCTCAGGGAATCACATTGTTGAAAATGGACCCCGCTAAGGCAGAAGAGAAGCCAAGGGAAAAAAGGACACAATGCCATTGCAGCACCGTAGATGAGTCTAGAAGTAATCACGTGACTTGTAGTAAGTCAGAAAGTGAAAGACACATATCCTATCATATCACTTATAGGTGTTACCTAAAAATGGATCCCAGGGCAGATATTTCCACGGAGAAGGGCAATCACAGATTCATTAAACAAACTTATGGTTCACCAATGGAAATGTGTGAGGATTGGTTTCATTACGATATCGGGGTTAACAGACATATACAAACACAGGTGACATATATAATCACCAAAGACCTACAGAATACCAAGAGAGGACTACTCAACATTCTGTCATAACGTACATGGGAAAAGGATCCCAGGAAGAACAGTCATCTGTATATGTGTAAAAGAACCACATCTTCCACACCTACAACAAGCCAAACGTTGTAATCAAACTTGCTGTAATAAAAAATAAAAAATTAAATTAAAAACACGAACAAGAAGTAGTGAGACAAACGTGAGGGGCTTTCTCCTGACACATTCCATTCTAAACTCCAATCTAGAACACCACTTCCACTGAGGCTCTCTTGCCCTAATAACCGGATTTGGCAAGGGTGAACTGCTGCCACCTTGTGGCCGTTTCACACAACAGCAGCTTTAATCCCAACGCTAATGGTCAGTTGATATTCAAAATCATTGCAGGCCTGTAAATGACACCTGCCCTGAAAACAAATCCTGGGGTCACATATCGACCAAAAAATTCAAAGGACGTCCATATTTCAAAACGACCGTTTCAAAAGGCATATTTTACGCACATCAGTGTTCTGCTTCTTTTCCTTTCTTTCCTTTTTTGTTAAAAAACACGGGAATGGAAAAAGGCATCCCTCAGAATGGGCGAAAATCGTTGCAGACGAATCAATGGACAGAGGTTTAATCTCCAATATATATAAAGAGCTCATGCAGCTTAATATTAAAAAAACAAACAACCCAAAAAAATGGGCAGAAGATCTAAAGAGACGTTTCTTCAAAGGAGACACAGAGATGGCCAAGACGCACATGAAAAGCTGCTCAACAGCACTAATTATTAGAGAAATGCAAATCAAAACTACAATGAGGTATCACCTCACACCTGTTAGAATCGGCATCATCAGAAAATCTACAAACAACCAATTCTGGGGAGGGTGTGGACAAAAGGAGCCCTCTTCCACTATTGGTGGGAATGTAAATTGATACAGTCACTATGGAGAACAGTATGGAGTTTCCTTAAAAAATCAAGAAATAGAATTACCATCTGATCCAGCAATCCCACTTCTGGGCATATACCCAGAGAAAACCGTATTTCAAAAAGGCACATTCACCACAATGTTCGTTGCAGCACTATTTACAAGAGCCAGGTAATGGAAGCAACCTAAATGCCCACAGACAGATGAATGGATAAAGATGTGGTACATATATAAAATGGAATATTACTCGGCCATAAAAAGGAATGAAACTGGGTCATTTGTAGAGACATCGATGGATCGAGAGACTGTCATACAGAATGAAGTAAGTCAGAAAGAGGAAAACAAATATTGTATATTAACGCATATATGTGGAGCCTAAAAATGGTACAGATGAACTGGTTTGCAGGGAAGAAATAGAGACACAGAGGTAGAGAACAAACGTATGGACACCAAGTGTGGGAAGCCATGGGGTGGTGGTGGTGGGATGAGTTGGGAGATGTGGATTGACCTGTGTACATGTATATGCATAAAATACATAACTAATAATAACGTGCTGTATAAAAAAATAAATAAAATTAAATTTCAAAATTTTAAAAAATAAAATTTAAAAATAAAACAGAAAATAGTTCTTCCCGTCACACAGATGTATTTATAGGAATGAATTATTTCCATGCTTATATCTATAAATACATAAAAGAGAAATATAATCTAACTTGAACCATAAAAGGAAAAAAAAAAAAACCTGAACCCACGAGTTATACAGAGGAAAACCCAATCAGGGCACTTGCTCCAGTGGTAAACAATTCTGAAATTGGTCAGAGGTGGGGAACCATCTCCCATACAGCCATCAAACCACCCCCCACGCAAGGAGCGTCCTCATTGCAAAGCTGGGGGACCGTGCCGAGGCATCTGTGAGTAAACGTGAGATGAGCCCCAGGCCAGCTGCTGCTGAACTGTTCCCACCCTTTCCAGGTAAAACACCTGAATATGTACAAGGGCTTGAAAGCCTAGAGGAAGGACCGTGGAGCCACACCAGCAACAGCACGCAGGCCGTCTTGGTGCCTGCAGGCCAGCCAGAGTGGTCCTCGCCTGTAAAGCACAGTAAGAGGGGCACAACTTCGACAATGATGCACTTGGCCAAAAAGGGCGTATGCGTTTTCTCCTAAATATATTCACGAGAAAACGCATACGCCCTTTTTGGCCAAGCAAGCAAGGGGGCAATGCAAATCTGCACTACAAAGAAGTATCACTTCCCACGGGTCAAAAGGGATATCCACAAAGTGTGTAAAAACCAGAAAGACAAGACAGGCCCTGGAGAACAGGGAGCCTTGTTATGCTGATGGGCGGGATGTAAGTTGCCAACTGCCTCACTGGAGGAGTGCATTGTGTTCCCTAAAACAAGTAAACAACAGAGCTACAGAGCCAAGGGCACTTCCAGTCTAGGGAATATACCTTGGGAAAACTGAAAATCAATAAGACAGAGCAACCCCCAAACTGAGGGCTGCACTGCTTACAAGAACCTCAACCTGGGCACACCGGAAATATCCCAGGAAATATAAAAATGGTTCAAAACATTGTGGAACTTACGAACGATGGAATATCCCTCAGCCATGAAATCAATGTCATAAGACCAGTACCAGCAAAATGAGTGTATTCAGGTACGATGATTCTAAGTGAAAGAAGTCACATAGAAAAAGAAACTTATCATAAGATATCACTTAGGAAGATCCTGTAAACATGGCTACACATGAACTGAGTTAGGCAAGAGAACAGAGTCTCACATTTAGAAAACACTCTTATGCCTGCTTAAGGGGGAAGGAGAGGTGGGGTGATGCATCAAACCAGAGTTTGATATAAGCACAGGTACCATTCCAAAAACCAACTATGGAATAGACAAGACCTACACCTTCCTCAGTGAAAGGGACTCAAAACCCCATATTTCCCGCAGAGGAATAGATCTGACTAGTAAGAATCTTAAAACCTATGTATTGATATGTCTCCGTAAGGGAATCAATTGTGTCTAGACTGGCATAAACAGGGCAGCGAGAATCAGCTCAAACCCACTGTAAAAAGGAATTTCAATAACAGAACAAAGAAACAGGGAAATTCTTTACAATTCCTTCAGGGTCTCTGATGCAACCTGGAATGACCCTATCTACGATGACAGCTGGATGCGGCATGAGGCTGGACACTTGGGACTGAGAGGATTGGTGAGATTGGGTGAGCAAATGCAGACACTTTAAAGCAATAATGCATGACAACCATTCCTTGGGTCCCAACTCTCCAGGTTGAAGGGAATATTACTACAGCTATAACATGTACGGGAAACCTAGAGAATGGACACACTGTGAATACGAAAGGTTTCTAAAACTAAACGAAGAGTCCCTCTCCTGGTGCTCCGGTTTGACTTTCCAACTGCTTTCCTATCAATCTCCCAACTTGGAGAGAGGGCCCCTTTAAGCTCCTGGTTCGCACAGGTTGCCAGTTTGGCAGAGGATGAAAGGGAAGAGGGAGAACCAATGAGAGAGTAGCTGTTAGGCATTTGGATGGGCACATGTCACTCTAATTTCCCGGCAGGAAGAAGAATTAACCAAAGTCTCAGCCACCCACCGGGAACCAGTATAGGTCCTGAACCAAAAATTTGGCCTTGCGTTCAGCTCACAAAAAAACGAGTTGAAAAATGGAGCTCAGGGGCACAGCAATTCACAAACTGGCAGAGTAATCAAAGCCAACTACCGTCCAAAAATCTGTTGAAGGAAGGCAACGAGGCAGACTTGAAAGCGAGGCAGAATAGCAGGAAATAGATTTCAAGAGGTACGTTGGAATCACCTGTAAAGCACAGGAAGAGGGGCACAACTTCGACAATGATGCACTTGGCCAAAAAGGGCATATGCGTTTTCTCCTGAATATATTCAGGAGAAAACGCATACGCCCTTTTTGGCCAAGCAAGCAAGCGGGCAATGCAAATCTGCACTACAAAGAAGTATCACTTCCCACCGGTCAAAAGGGACATCCACAAAATGTGTAAAAACCAGAAAGGCAAGACAGGCCCTGGAGAACAGGGAGCCTTGTAATGCTGATGGGCGGGATGTAAGTTGCCAACTGCCTCACTGGAGGAGTGCATTGTGTTCCCTAAAACAAGTAAACAACAGAGATACAGAGCCAAGGGCACTTCCGGTCTAGGGAATATAACTTGGGAAAACTGAAAATCAATAAGACACAGCCGCCCCCAAATTGAGGGCTGCACTGCTTACAAGAACCACAACCTGGGCACACCTGAAATATCCCAGGAAATATAAAAATGGTTCAAAATATTGTGGAAATTATGTACGATGGAATATCCCTCAGCCACGAAATCAATGTCATAAGACCAGTAGCAGCAAAATGAGTGGATTCAGGTACGATGATTCTAAGTGAAAGAAGTCACACAGAAAAAGAAACTTATCATAAGATATCACTTAGGAAGATCCTGTAAACATGGCTACACATGAACTGAGTTAGGCAAGAGAACAGAGTCTCACATTTAGAAAACACTCTTATGCCTGCTTAAGGAGGAAGGAGAGGTGGGGTGATGCATCAAACCAGATTTTGATATAAGCACAGGTACCATTCCAAAAACCAACTATGGAATAGACAAGACCTACACCTTCCTCAGTGAAAGGGACTCAAAACCCCATATTTCCCGCAGAGGAATAGATCTGACTAGTAAGAATCTTAAAACCTATGTATTGATATGTCTCCGTAAGCGAATCAAGGGTGACTAGACTGGCATAAACAAGGCAGCGAGAATCAGCTCAAACCCACTCTAAAAAGGAATTTCAAAAACAGAACAAAGAAACAGGGAAATTCTTTACAATTCCTTCAGGGTCTCTGATGCAACCTGGAATGACCCTATCTACAATGACAGCTGGATGTAGCATGATGCTGGACACTTGGGACTGAGAGGATTGGTGAGATTGGGTGAGCAAATGCAGACCCTTTAAAGCAATAATGCATGGCACCCATTCCATGGGTCCCAACACTCCAGGTTGAAGGGAATATTACTACAGCTATAACATGTACGGGAAACCTAGAGAATGGACACACTGTGAATACGAAAGGTTTCTAAAACTAAACGAAGAGTCCCTCTCCTGGTGCTCCGGTTTGACTTTCCAACTGCTTTCCTATCAATCTCCCAACTTGGAGAGACAGCCCCTTTAAGCTCCTGGTTCGCACAGGTTGCCAATCTGGCAGAGGATGAAAGGGAAGAGGGAGAACCAATGAGAGAGTAGCTGTTAGTCATTTGGATGGGCATATGTCACTCTAATTTCCCGGCAGGAAGAAGAATGAACCAAAGTCTCAGCCACCCACCGGGAACCAGTATAGGTCCTGAACCAAAAGTTTGGACTTGCGTTCTGCTCACGAAAAACGAGTTGAAAATGGAGGTCAAGGGCACAGCAATTCACAAACTGGCAGAGTAATCAAGGCCCACTATCGTCCAAAAATCTGTTGAGGGAAGGCAACGAGGCGGACTTGAAAGCGAGGCAGAATAGCAGGGAACAGATTTCAAGAGGTACGTTGGAATCGCCTGTAAAGCACAGGAAGAGGGGCACAACTTCGACAATGATGCACTTGGCCAAAAAGGGCGTATGCGTTTTCTCCTGAATATATTCAGGAGAAAACGCATACGCCCTTTTTGGCCAAGCAAGCAAGTGGGCAATGCAAATCTGCACTACAAATAAGTATCACTTCCCACCGGTCAAAAGGGACATCCACAAAATGTGTAAAAACCAGAAAGGCAAGACAGGTCCTGGAGAACAGGGAGCCTTTTTAAGCTGATGGGCGGGATGTAAGCTGCCAACTGCCTCACTGGAGGAGTGCATTGTGTTCCCTAAAACAAGTAAACAACAGAGCTACAGAGCCAAGGGCACTTCCAGTCTAGGGAATATACCTTGGGAAACCTGAAAATCCATAAGACACAGCCACCCCCAAATTGAGGGCTGCACTGCTTACAATAACCTCAACCTGGGTACACCTGAAATATCCCAGGAAATATAAAAATGGTTCCAAACATTGTGGAACTTACGTACGATGGAATATCCCTCAGCCACGAAATCAATGTCATAAGACCAGTAGCAGCAAAATGAGTGGATTCAGGTACGATGATTCTAAGTGAAAGAAGTCACACAGAAAAAGAAACTTATCATAAGATATCACTTAGGAAGATCCTGTAAACATGGCTACACATGAACTGAGTTAGGCAAGAGAACAGAGTCTCACATTTAGAAAACACTCTTATGCCTGCTTAAGGGGGAAGGAGAGGTGGGGTGATGCATCAAACCAGAGTTTGATATAAGCACAGGTACCGTTCCAAAATCCAACTATGGAATAGACAAGACCTACACCTTCCTCAGTGAAAGGGACTCAAAACCCCATATTTCCCGCAGAGGAATAGATCTGACTAGTAAGAATCTTAAAACCTATGTATTGATATGTCTCCTTAAGGGAATCAAGTGTGACAAGACTGGCATAAACATGGCAGCGAGAATCAGCTCAAACCCACTCTAAAAAGGAATTTCAAAAACAAAACAAAGAAACAGGGAAATTCTTTACAATTCCTTCAGGGTCTCTGATGCAACCTGGAATGACCCTATCTACAATGACAGCTGGATGTGGCATGAGGCTGGACACTTGGGACTGAGAGGATTGGTGAGATTGGGTGAGCAAATGCAGACCCTTTAAAGCAATAATGCATGGCACCCATTCCATGGGTCCCAACTCTCCAGGTTGAAGGGAATATTACTACAGCTATAACATGTACGGGAAACCTAGAGAATGGACACACTGTGAATACGAAAGGTTTCTAAAACTCAACGAAGAGTCCCTCTCCTGGTGCTGCGGTTTGACTTTCCAACTGCTTTCCTATCAATCTCCCAACTTGGAGAGACAGCCCCTTTAAGCTACTGGTTCGCAAAGGTTGCCAAACTGGCAGAGGATGAAAGGGAAGAGGGAGAACCAATGAGAGAGTAGCTGTTAGGCATTTGGATGGGCACATGTCACTCTAATTTCCCGGCAGGAAGAAGAATTAACCAAAGTCTCAGCCAATCACCGGGAACCAGTATAGGTCCTGAACCAAAAGTTTGGACTTGCGTTCAGCTCACAAAAAACGAGTTGAAAAATGGAGCTCTGGGGCACAGCAATTCACAAACTGGCAGAGTAATCAAGGCCAACAATCGTCCAAAAATCCGTTGAGGGAAGGCAACGAGGCGGACCAGAAAGCGAGGCAGAATAGCAGGAAACAGATTTCAAGAGGTACATTGGAATCGCCTGTAAAGCACAGGAAGAGGGGCACAACTTCGACAATGATGCCCTTGGCCAAAAAGGGCGTATGCGTTTTCTCCTGAATATATTCAGGAGTAAACGCATACGCCCTTTTTGGCCAAGCAAGCAAGCGGGCAATGCAAATCTGCACTACAAAGAAGTATCACTTCCCACCGGTCAAAAGGGACATCCACAAAATGTGTAAAAACCAGAAAGGCAAGGCAGGCCCTGGAGAACAGGGAGCCTTGTTATGCTGATGGGCGGGATGTAAGTTGCCAACTGCCTCACTGGAGGAGTGCACTGTGTTCCCTAAAACAAGTAAACAACAGAGCTACAGAGGCAAGGGCACTTCCAGTCTAGGGAATATACCTTGGGAAAACTGAAAATCCATAAGACAGAGCCACCCCCAAATTGAGGGCTGCACTGCTTACAGGAACCTCAACCTGGGTACACCTGAAATATCCCAGGAAATATAAAAATGGTTCCAAACATTGTGGAACTTACGTACGATGGAATATCCCTCAGCCATGAAATCAATGTCATAAGACCAGTAGCAGCAAAATGAGTGGATTCAGGTACGATGATTCTAAGTGAAAGAAGTCACACAGAAAAAGAAACTTATCATAAGATATCAATTAGGAAGATCCTGTAAACATGGCTACACATGATCTGAGTTAGGAAAGAGAACAGAGTCTCAAATTTAGAAAACACTATTATGCCTGCTTAAGGGGGAAGGAGAGGTGGGGTGATGCATCCAACCAGAGTTTGATATAAGCACAGGTACCGTTCCAAAAACCAACTATGGAATAGACAAGACCTACACCTTCCTCAGTGAAAGGGACTCAAAACCCCATATTTCCCGCAGAGGAATAGATCTGACTAGTAAGAATCTTAAAACCTATGTATTGATATGTCTCCGTAAGGGAATCAAGTGTGTCTAGACTGGCATAAAAAGGGCAGCGAGAATCAGCTCAAACCCACTCTAAAAACGAATTTCAAAACCAGAACAAAGAAACAGGGAAATTCTTTACAATTCCTTCAGGGTCTCTGATGCAACCTGGAATGACCCTATCTACAATGACAGCTGGATGTGGCATAAGGCTGGACACTTGGGACTGAGAGGATTGGTGAGATTGGGTGAGCAAATGCAGACCCTTTAAAGCAATAATGCATGGCACCCATTCCATGGGTCCCAGCTCTCCAGGTTGAAGGGAATATTACCACAGCTATAACATGTACGGGAAACCTAGAGAATGGACACACTGTGAATACGAAAGGTTTCTAAAACTCAACGAAGAGCCCCTCTCCTGGTGCTCCGGTTTGACTTTCCAACTGCTTTCCTATCAATCTCCCAACTTGGAGAGACAGCCCCTTTAAGCTCCTGGTTCGCACAGGTTGCCAATCTGGCAGAGGATGAAAGGGAAGAGGGAGAACCAATGAGAGATTAGCTGTTAGGCATTTGGATGGGCACATGCCACTCTAATTTCCCGGCAGGAAGAAGAATTAACCAAAGTCTCAGCCACCCACCGGGAACCAGTATAGGTCCTGAACCAAAAGTTTGGACTTGCGTTCAGCTCACTAAAAACGAGTTGAAAATGGAGGTCCGGGGCACAGCAATTCACAAACTGGCAGAGTAATCAAGGACAACAATCGTTCAAAAATCTGTTGAGGGAAGGCAACGAGGCGGACTTGAAAGCAAGGCAGAATAGCAGGAAACAGATTTCAAGAGGTACGTTGGAATTGCCTGTAAAGCACAGGAAGAGGGGCACAACTTCGACAATGATGCACTTGGCCAAAAAGGGCGTATGCGTTTTCACCTGAATATATTCAGGAGAAAACGCATACGCCCTTTTTGGCCAAGCAAGCAAGCGGGCAATGCAAATCTGCACTACAAAGAAGTATCACATCCCACCGGTCAAAAGGGACATCCACAAAATGTGTAAAAACCAGAAAGGCAAGGCAGGCCCTGGAGAACAGGGAGCCTTGTTATGCTGATGGGCAGGATGTAAGTTGCCAACTGCCTCACTGGAGGAGTGCATTGTGTTCCCTAAAACAAGTAAACAACAGAGCTACAGAGCCAAGGGCACTTCCAGTCTAGGGAATATACCTTGGGAAAACTGAAAGTCCATAAGACAGAGCCACCCCCATATTGACGGCTGCACTGCTTACAAGAACCTCAACCTGGGTACACCTGAAATATCCCAGGAAATATAAAAATGGTTCCAAACATTGTGGAACTTACGTACGATGGAATATCCCTCAGCCACGAAATCCATGTCATAAGACCAGTAGCAGCAAAATGAGTGGATTCAGGTACGATGATTCTAAGTGAAAGAAGTCACACAGGAAAAGAAACTTATCATAAGATATCACTTAGGAAGATCCTGTAAACATGGCTACACATGAACTGAGTTAGGCAAGAGAACAGAGTCTCACATTTAGAAAACACTCTTATGCCTGCTTAAGGGGGAAGGAGAGGTGGGGTGATGCATCAAACCAGAGTTTGATAAAAGCACAGGTACCGTTCCAAAAACCAACTATGGAATAGACAAGGCCTACACCTTCCTCAGTGAAAGGGACTCAAAACCCCATATTTCCCGCAGAGGAATAGATCTGACTAGTAAGAATCTTAAAACCTATGTATTGATATGTCTCCGAAAGGGAATCAAGTGTGTCTAGACTGGCATAAACAGGGCAGCGAGAATCAGCTCAAACCCACTCTAAAAAGGAATTTCAAAAACAGAACAAAGAAACAGGGAAATTCTTTACAATTCCTTCAGGGTCTCTGATGCAACCTGGAATGACCCTATCTACAATGACAGCTGGATGTGGCATAAGGCTGGACAATTGGGACTGAGAGGATTGGTGAGATTGGGTGAGCAAATGCAGACCCTTTAAAGCAATAACGCATGGCACCCATTCCATGGGTCCCAGCTCTCCAGGTTGAAGGGAATATTACTACAGCTATAACATGTACGGGAAACCTAGAGAATGGACACACTGTGAATACGAAAGGTTTCTAAAACTGAACGAAGAGTCCCTCTCCTCGTGCTCCGGTTTGACTTTCCAACTGCTTTCCTATCAATCTCCCAACTTGGAGAGACAGCCCCTTTAAGCTCCTGGTTCGCACAGGTTGCCAATTGGGCAGAGGATGAAAGGGAAGAGGGAGAACCAATGAGAGAGTAGCTGTTAGGCATTTGGATGGGCACATGTCACTCTAATTTCCCGGCAGGAAGAAGAATTAACCAAAGTCTCAGCCACCCACCGGGAACCAGTATAGGTCCTGAACCAAAAGTTTGGACTTGCGTTCAGCTCACAAAAAACGAGTTGAAAAATGGAGCTCAGGGGCACAGCAATTCACAAACTGGCAGAGTAATCAAGGCCTACTATCGTCCAAAAATCTGTTGAGGGAAGGCAACGAGGCGGACTTGAAAGCGAGGCAGAATAGCAGGAAAGAGATTTCAAGAGGTACGTTGGAATCACCTGTAAAGCACAGGAAGAGGGGCACAACTTCGACAATGATGCACTTGGCCAAAAAGGGCGTATGCATTTTCTCCTGAATATATTCAGGAGAAAACGCATACGCCCTTTTTGGCCAAGCAAGCAAGCGGGCAATGCAAATCTGCACTACAAAGAAGTATCACTTCCCACCGGTCAAAAGGGACATCCACAAAATGTGTAAAAACCAGAAAGGCAAGGCAGGCCCTGGAGAACAGGGAGCCTTGTTATGCTGATGGGCGGGATGTAAGTTGCCAACTGCCTCACTGGAGGAGTGCATTGTGTTCCCTAAAGCAAGTAAACAACAGAGCTACAGAGCCAAGGGCACTTCCAGTCTAGGGAATATACCTTGGGAAAACTGAAAATCCATAAGACAGAGCCACCCCCAAATTGAGGGCTGCACTGCTTACAAGAACCTCAACCTGGGTACACCTGAAATATCCCAGGAAATATAAAAATGGTTCCAAACATTGTGGAACTTACGTACGATGGAATATCCCTCAGCCACGAAATCCATGTCATAAGACCAGTAGCAGCAAAATGAGTGGATTCAGGTACGATGATTCTAAGTGAAAGAAGTCACACAGGAAAAGAAACTTATCATAAGATATCACTTAGGAAGATCCTGTAAACATGGCTACACATGAACTGAGTTAGGCAAGAGAACAGAGTCTCACATTTAGAAAACACTCTTATGCCTGCTTAAGGGGGAAGGAGAGGTGGGGTGATGCATCAAACCAGAGTTTGATATAAGCACAGGTACCGTTCCAAAAACCAACTATGGAATAGACAAGACCTACACCTTCCTCAGTGAAAGGGACTCAAAACCCCATATTTCCCGCAGAGGAATAGATCTGACTAGTAAGAATCTTAAAACCTATGTATTGATATGTCTCCGTAAGGGAATCAAGTGTGTCTAGACTGGCATAAACAGGGCAGCGAGAATCAGCTCAAACCCACTCTAAAAAGGAATTTCAAAAACAGAACAAAGAAACAGGGAAATTCTTTACAATTCCTTCAGGGTCTCTGATGCAACCTGGAATGACCCTATCTACAATGACAGCTGGATGTGGCATAAGGCTGGACACTTGGGACTGAGAGGATTGGTGAGATTGGGTGAGCAAATGCAGACCCTTTAAAGCAATAACGCATGGCACCCATTCCATGGGTCCCAGCTCTCCAGGTTGAAGGGAATATTACTACAGCTATAACATGTACGGGAAACCTAGAGAATGGACACACTGTGAATACGAAAGGTTTCTAAAACTCAACGAAGAATCCCTCTCCTGGTGCTACGGTTTGACTTTCCAACTGCTTTCCTATCAATCTCCCAACTTGGAGAGACAGCCCCTTTAAGCTCCTGGTTCGCACAGGTTGCCAATTGGGCAGAGGATGAAAGGGAAGAGGGAGAACCAATGAGAGAGTAGCTGTTAGGCATTTGGATGGGCACATGTCACTCTAATTTCCCGGCAGGAAGAAGAATTAACCAAAGTCTCAGCCACCCACCGGGAACCAGTATAGGTCCTGAACCAAAAGTTTGGACTTGCGTTCAGCTCACAAAAAACGAGTTGAAAAATGGAGCTCAGGGGCACAGCAATTCACAAACTGGCAGAGTAATCAAGGCCTACTATCGTCCAAAAATCTGTTGAGGGAAGGCAACGAGGCGGACTTGAAAGCGAGGCAGAATAGCAGGAAAGAGATTTCAAGAGGTACGTTGGAATCACCTGTAAAGCACAGGAAGAGGGGCACAACTTCGACAATGATGCCCTTGGCCAAAAAGGGCGTATGCGTTTTCTCCTGAATATATTCAGGAGAAAACGCATACGCCCTTTTTGGCCAAGCAAGCAAGCGGGCAATGCAAATCTGCACTACAAAGAAGTATCACTTCCCACCGGTCAAAAGGGACATCCACAAAATGTTTAAAAACCAGAAAGGCAAGGCAGGCCCTGGAGAACAGGGAGCCTTGTTATGCTGATGGGCGGGATGTAAGTTGCCAACTGCCTCACTGGAGGAGTGCATTGTGTTCCCTAAAACAAGTAAACAACAGAGCTACAGAGCCAAGGGCACTTCCAGTCTAGGGAATATACCTTGGGAAAACTGAAAATCCATAAGACAGAGCCACCCCCAAATTGAGGGCTGCACTGCTTACAAGAACCTCAACCTGGGTACACCTGAAATATCCCAGGAAATATAAAAATGGTTCCAAACATTGTGGAACTTACGTACGATGGAATATCCCTCAGCCACGAAATCAATGTCATAAGACCAGTAGCAGCAAAATGAGTGGATTCAGGTACGATGATTCTAGGTGAAAGAAGTCACACAGGAAAAGAAACTTATCATAAGATATCACTTAGGAAGATCCTGTAAACATGGCTACACATGAACTGAGTTAGGCAAGAGAACAGAGTCTCACATTTAGAAAACACTCTTATGCCTGCTTAAGGGGGAAGGAGAGGTGGGGTGATGCATCAAACCAGAGTTTGATATAAGCACAGGTACCGTTCCAAAAACCAACTATGGAATAGACAAGACCTACACCTTCCTCAGTGAAAGGGACTCAAAACCCCATATTTCCCGCAGAGGAATAGATCTGACTAGTAAGAATCTTAAAACCTATGTATTGATATGTCTCCGTAAGGGAATCAAGTGTGTCTAGACTGGCATAAAAAGGGCAGCGAGAATCAGCTCAAACCCACTCTAAAAACGAATTTCAAAACCAGAACAAAGAAACAGGGAAATTCTTTACAATTCCTTCAGGGTCTCTGATGCAACCTGGAATGACCCTATCTACAATGACAGCTGGATGTGGCATAAGGCTGGACACTTGGGACTGAGAGGATTGGTGAGATTGGGTGAGCAAATGCAGACCCTTTAAAGCAATAACGCATGGCACCCATTCCATGGGTCCCAGCTCTCCAGGTTGAAGGGAATATTACTACAGCTATAACATGTACGGGAAACCTAGAGAATGGACACACTGTGAATACGAAAGGTTTCTAAAACTCAACGAAGAGTCCCTCTCCTGGTGCTCCGGTTTGACTTTCCAACTGCTTTCCTATCAATCTCCCAACTTGGAGAGACAGCCCCTTTAAGCTCCTGGTTCGCACAGGTTGCCAATTTGGCAGAGGATGAAAGGGAAGAGGGAGAACCAATGAGAGAGTAGCTGTTAGGCATTTGGATGGGCACATGTCACTCTAATTTCCCGGCAGGAAGAAGAATTAACCAAAGTCTCAGCCACCCACCGGGAACCAGTATAGGTCCTGAACCAAAAGTTTGGACTTGCGTTCAGCTCACAAAAAACGAGTTGAAAAATGGAGCTCAGGGGCACAGCAATTCACAAACTGGCAGAGTAATCAAGGCACACTATCGTCCAAAAATCTGTTGAGGGAAGGCAACGAGGCGGACTTGAAAGCGAGGCAGAATAGCAGGAAAGAGATTTCAAGAGGTACGTTGGAATCGCCTGTAAAGCACAGGAAGAGGGGCACAACTTCGACAATGATGCACTTGGCCAAAAAGGGCGTATGCGTTTTCTCCTGAATATATTCAGGAGAAAACGCATACGCCCTTTTTGGCCAAGCAAGCAAGCGGGCAATGCAAATCTGCACTACAAAGAAGTATCACTTCCCACCGGTCAAAAGGGACATCCACAAAATGTGTAAAAACCAGAAAGGCAAGGCAGGCCCTGGAGAACAGGGAGCCTTGTTATGCTGATGGGCGGGATGTAAGTTGCCAACTGCCTCACTGGAGGAGTGCATTGTGTTCCCTAAAACAAGTAAACAACAGAGCTACAGAGCCAAGTGCACTTCCAGTCTAGGGAATATACCTTGGGAAAACTGAAAATCCATAAGACAGAGCCACCCCCAAATTGAGGGCTGCACTGCTTACAAGAACCTCAACCTGGGTACACCTGAAATATCCCAGGAAATATAAAAATGGTTCCAAACATTGTGGAACTTACGTACGATGGAATATCCCTCAGCCACGAAATCAATGTCATAAGACCAGTAGCAGCAAAATGAGTGTATTCAGGTACGATGATTCTAAGTGAAAGAAGTCACACAGAAAAAGAAACTTATCATAAGATATCACTTAGGAAGATCCTGTAAACATGGCTACACATGATCTGAGTTAGGCAAGAGAACAGAGTCTCACATTTAGAAAACACTCTTATGCCTGCTTAAGGGGGAAGGAGAGGTGGGGTGATGCATCAAACCAGAGTTTGATATAAGCACAGGTACCGTTCCAAAAACCAACTATGGAATAGACAAGACCTACACCTTCCTCAGTGAAAGGGACTCAAAACCCCATATTTCCCGCAGAGGAATAGATCTGACTAGTAAGAATCTTAAAACCTATGTATTGATATGTCTCCGTAAGGGAATCAAGTGTGTCTAGACTGGCATAAACAGGGCAGCGAGAATCAGCTCAAACCCACTCTAAAAAGGAATTTCAAAAACAGAACAAAGAAACAGGGAAATTCTTTACAATTCCTTCAGGGTCTCTGATGCAACCTGGAATGACCCTATCTACAATGACAGCTGGATGTAGCATAAGGCTGGACACTTGGGACTGAGAGGATTGGTGAGATTGGGTGAGCAAATGCAGACCCTTTAAAGCAATAACGCATGGCACCCATTCCATGGGTCCCAGCTCTCCAGGATGAAGGGAATATTACTACAGCTATAACATGTACGGGAAACCTAGAGAATGGACACACTGTGAATACGAAAGGTTTCTAAAACTCAACGAAGAGTCCCTCTCCTGGTGCTCCGGTTTGACTTTCCAACTGCTTTCCTATCAATCTCCCAACTTGGAGAGACAGCCCCTTTAAGCTCCTGGTTCGCACAGGTTGCCAATTTGGCAGAGGATGAAAGGGAAGAGGGAGAACCAATGAGAGAGTAGCTGTTAGGCATTTGGATGGGCACATGTCACTCTAATTTCCCGGCAGGAAGAAGAATTAACCAAAGTCTCAGCCACCCACCGGGAACCAGTATAGGTCCTGAACCAAAAGTTTGGACTTGCGTTCAGCTCACAAAAAACGAGTTGAAAAATGGAGCTCAGGGGCACAGCAATTCACAAACTGGCAGAGTAATCAAGGCCAACTATCGTCCAAAAATCTGTTGAGGGAAGGCAACGAGGCGGACTTGAATGCGAGGCAGAATAGCAGGAAACAGATTTCAAGAGGTACGTTAGAATCGCCTGTAAAGCACAGGAAGAGGGGCACAACTTCGACAATGATGCACTTGGCCAAAAAGGGCGTATGCGTTTTCTCCTGAATATATTCAGGAGAAAACGCATACGCCCTTTTTGGCCAAGCAAGCAAGCGGGCAATGCAAATCTGCACTACAAAGAAGTATCACTTCCCACCGGTCAAAAGGGACATCCACAAAATGTGTAAAAACCTGAAAGGCAAGACAGGCCCTGGAGAACATGGAGCCTTGTTATGCTGATGGGCGGGATGTAAGTTGCCAACTGCCTCACTGGAGGAGTGCATTGTGTTCCCTAAAACAAGTAAACAACAGAGCTACAGAGCCAAGGGCACTTCCAGTCTAGGGAATATACCTTGGGAAAACTGAAAATCCATAAGACAGAGCCACCCCCAAATTGAGGGCTGCACTGCTTACAAGAACCTCAACCTGGGTACACCTGAAATATCCCAGGAAATATAAAAATGGTTCCAAACATTGTGGAACTTACGTACGACGGAATATCCCTCAGCCACGAAATCAATGTCATAAGACCAGTAGCAGCAAAATGAGTGGATTCAGGTACGATGATTCTAAGTGAAAGAAGTCACACAGGAAAAGAAACTTATCATAAGATATCACTTAGGAAGATCCTGTAAACATGGCTACACATGAACTGAGTTAGGCAAGAGAACAGAGTCTCACATTTAGAAAACACTCTTATGCCTGCTTAAGGGGGAAGGAGAGGTGGGGTGATGCATCAAACCAGAGTTTGATATAAGCACAGGTACCGTTCCAAAAACCAACTATGGAATAGACAAGACCTACACCTTCCTCAGTGAAAGGGACTCAAAACCCCATATTTCCCGCAGAGGAATAGATCTGACTAGTAAGAATCTTAAAACCTATGTATTGATATGTCTCCGTAAGGGAATCAAGTGTGTCTAGACTGGCATAAACAGGGCAGCGAGAATCAGCTCAAACCCACTCTAAAAAGGAATTTCAAAAACAGAACAAAGAAACAGGGAAATTCTTTACAATTCCTTCAGGGTCTCTGATGCAACCTGGAATGACCCTATCTACAATGACAGCTGGATGTGGCATAAGGCTGGACACTTGGGACTGAGAGGATTGGTGAGATTGGGTGAGCAAATGCAGACCCTTTAAAGCAATAACGCATGGCACCCATTCCATGGGTCCCAGCTCTCCAGGTTGAAGGGAATATTACTACAGCTATAACATGTACGGGAAACCTAGAGAATGGACACACTGTGAATACGAAAGGTTTCTAAAACTCAACGAAGAGTCCCTCTCCTGGTGCTCCGGTTTGACTTTCCAACTGCTTTCCTATCAATCTCCCAACTTGGAGAGACAGCCCCTTTAAGCTCCTGGTTCGCACAGGTTGCCAATTTGGCAGAGGATGAAAGGGAAGAGGGAGAACCAATGAGAGAGTAGCTGTTAGGCATTTGGATGGGCACATGTCACTCTAATTTCCCGGCAGGAAGAAGAATTAACCAAAGTCTCAGCCACCCACCGGGAACCAGTATAGGTCCTGAACCAAAAGTTTGGCCTTGCGTTCAGCTCACAAAAAACGAGTTGAAAAATGGAGCTCAGGGGCACAGCAATTCACAAACTGGCAGAGTAACCAAGGCCCACTATCGTCCAAAAATCTGTTGAGGGAAGGCAACGAGGCAGACTTGAAAGCGAGGCAGAATAGCAGGAAACAGATTTCAAGAGGTACGTTGGAATCGCCTGTAAAGCACAGGAAGAGGGGCACAACTTCGACAATGATGCACTTGGCCAAAAAGGGCGTATGCGTTTTCTCCTGAATATATTCAGGAGTAAACGCATACGCCCTTTTTGGCCAAGCAAGCAAGCGGGCACTGCAAATCTGCACTACAAAGAAGTATCACTTCCCACCGGTCAAAAGGGACATCCACAAAATGTGTAAAAACCAGAAAGGCAAGACAGGCCCTGGAGAACAGGGAGCCTTGTTATGCTGATGGGCGGGATGTAAGTTGCCAACTGCCTCACTGGAGGAGTGCATTGTGTTCCCTAAAACAAGTAAACAACAGAGCTACAGAGCCAAGGGCACTTCCAGTCTAGGGAATATACCTTGGGAAAACTGAAAATCCATAAGACAGAGCCACCCCCAAATTGAGGGCTGCACTGCTTACAAGAACCTCAACCTGGGTACACCTGAAATATCCCAGGAAATATAAAAATGGTTCCAAACATTGTGGAACTTACGTATGATGGAATATCCCTCAGCCACGAAATCAATGTCATAAGACCAGTAGCAGCAAAATGAGTGGATTCAGGTACGATGATTCTAAGTGAAAGAAGTCACACAGGAAAAGAAACTTATCATAAGATATCACTTAGGAAGATCCTGTAAACATGGCTACACATGAACTGAGTTAGGCAAGAGAACAGAGTCTCACATTTAGAAAACACTCTTATGCCTGCTTAAGGGGGAAGGAGAGGTGGGGTGATGCATCAAACCAGAGTTTGATATAAGCACAGGTACCGTTCCAAAAACCAACTATGGAATAGACAAGACCTACACCTTCCTCAGTGAAAGGGACTCAAAACCCCATATTTCCCGCAGAGGAATAGATCTGACTAGTAAGAATCTTAAAACCTATGTATTGATATGTCTCCGTAAGGGAATCAAGTGTGTCTAGACTGGCATAAACAGGGCAGCGAGAATCAGCTCAAACCCACTCTAAAAAGGAATTTCAAAACCAGAACAAAGAAACAGGGAAATTCTTTACAATTCCTTCAGGGTCTCTGATGCAACCTGGAATGACCCTATCTACAATGACAGCTGGATGTGGCATAAGGCTGGACACTTGGGACTGAGAGGATTGGTGAGATTGGGTGAGCAAATGCAGACCCTTTAAAGCAATAACGCATGGCACCCATTCCATGGGTCCCAGCTCTCCAGGTTGAAGGGAATATTACTACAGCTATAACGTGTACGGGAAACCTAGAGAATGGACACACTGTGAATACGAAAGGTTTCTAAAATTCAACGAAGAGTCCCTCTCCTGGTGCTCCGGTTTGACTTTCCAACTGCTTTCCTATCAATCTCCCAACTTGGAGAGACAGCCCCTTTAAGCTCCTGGTTCGCACAGGTTGCCAATTTGGCAGAGGATGAAAGGGAAGAGGGAGAACCAATGAGAGAGTAGCTGTTAGGCATTTGGATGGGCACATGTCACTCTAATTTCCCGGCAGGAAGAAGAATTAACCAAAGTCTCAGCCACCCACCGGGAACCAGTAGAGGTCCTGAACAAAAGTTTGGACTTGCGTTCAGCTCACAAAAAACGAGTTGAAAAATGGAGCTCAGGGGCACAGCAGTTCACAAACTGGCAGAGTAATCAAGGCCCACTATCCTCCAAAAATCTGTTGAGGGAAGGCAACGAGGCGGACTTGAAAGCGAGGCAGAAGAGCAGGAAAGAGATTTCAAGAGGTACGTTGGAATCGCCTGTAAAGCACAGGAAGAGGGGCACAACTTCGACAATGATGCACTTGGCCAAAAAGGGCGTATGCGTTTTCTCCGGAATATATTCAGGAGAAAACGCATACGCCCTTTTTGGCCAAGCAAGCAAGCGGGCAATGCAAATCTGCACTACAAAGAAGTATCACTTCCCACCGGTCAAAAGGGACATCCACAAAATGTGTAAAAACCAGAAAGGCAAGGCAGGCCCTGGAGAACAGGGAGCCTTGTTATGCTAATGGGCGGGATGTAAGTTGCCAACTGCCTCACTGGAGGAGTGCATTGTGTTCCCTAAAACAAGTAAACAACAGAGCTACAGAGCCAAGGGCACTTCCAGTCTAGGGAATATACCTTGGGAAAACTGAAAATCCATAAGACAGAGCCACCCCCAAATTGAGGGCTGCACTGCTTACAAGAACCTCATCCTGGGTACACCTGAAATATCCCAGGAAATATAAAAATGGTTCCAAACATTGTGGAACTTACGTACGATGGAATATCCCTCAGCCACGAAATCAATGTCATAAGACCAGTAGCAGCAAAATGAGTGGATTCAGGTACGATGATTCTAAGTGAAAGAAGTCACACAGGAAAAGAAACTTATCATAAGATATCACTTAGGAAGATCCTGTAAACATGGCTACACATGAACTGAGTTAGGCAAGAGAACAGAGTCTCACATTTAGAAAACACTCTTATGCCTGCTTAAGGGGGAAGGAGAGGTGGGGTGATGCATCAAACCAGAGTTTGATATAAGCACAGGTACCGTTCCAAAAACCAACTATGGAATAGACAAGACCTACACCTTCCTCAGTGAAAGGGACTCAAAACCCCATATTTCCCGCAGAGGAATAGATCTGACTAGTAAGAATCTTAAAACCTATGTATTGATATGTCTCCGTAAGGGAATCAAGTGTGTCTAGACTGGCATAAAAAGGGCAGCGAGAATCAGCTCAAACCCACTCTAAAAACGAATTTCAAAACCAGAACAAAGAAACAGGGAAATTCTTTACAATTCCTTCAGGGTCTCTGATGCAACCTGGAATGACCCTATCTACAATGACAGCTGGATGTGGCATAAGGCTGGACACTTGGGACTGAGAGGATTGGTGAGATTGGGTGAGCAAATGCAGACCCTTTAAAGCAATAACGCATGGCACCCATTCCATGGGTCCCAGCTCTCCAGGTTGAAGGGAATATTACTACAGCTATAACATGTACGGGAAACCTAGAGAATGGACACACTGTGAATACGAAAGGTTTCTAAAACTCAACGAAGAGTCCCTCTCCTGGTGCTCCGGTTTGACTTTCCAACTGCTTTCCTATCAATCTCCCAACTTGGAGAGACAGCCCCTTTAAGCTCCTGGTTCGCACAGGTTGCCAATTTGGCAGAGGATGAAAGGGAAGAGGGAGAACCAATGAGAGAGTAGCTGTTAGGCATTTGGATGGGCACATGTCACTCTAATTTCCCGGCAGGAAGAAGAATTAACCAAAGTCTCAGCCACCCACCGGGAACCAGTATAGGTCCTGAACCAAAAGTTTGGACTTGCGTTCAGCTCACAAAAAACGAGTTGAAAAATGGAGCTCAGGGGCACAGCAATTCACAAACTGGCAGAGTAATCAAGGCCCACTATCGTCCAAAAATCTGTTGAGGGAAGGCAACGAGGTGGACTTGAAAGCGAGGCAGAATAGCAGGAAAGAGATTTCAAGAGGTACGTTGGAATCGCCTGTAAAGCACAGGAAGAGGGGCACAACTTCGACAATGAGGCACTTGGCCACAAAGGGCGTATGCGTTTTCTCCTGAATATATTCAGGAGAAAACGCATACGCCCTTTTTGGCCAAGCAAGCAAGCGGGCACTGCAAATCTGCACTACAAAGAAGTATCACTTCCCACCGGTCAAAAGGGACATCCACAAAATGTGTAAAAACCAGAAAGGCAAGGCAGGCCCTGGAGAACAGGGAGCCTTGTTATGCTGATGGGCGGGATGTAAGTTGCCAACTGCCTCACTGGAGGAGTGCATTGTGTTCCCTAAAACAAGTAAACAACAGAGCTACAGAGGCAAGGGCACTTCCAGTCTAGGGAATATACCTTGGGAAAACTGAAAATCCATAAGACAGAGCCACCCCCAAATTGAGGGCTGCACTGCTTACAAGAACCTCAACCTGGGTACACCTGAAATATCCCAGGAAATATAAAAATGGTTCCAAACATTGTGGAACTTACGTACGACGGAATATCCCTCAGCCACGAAATCAATGTCATAAGACCAGTAGCAGCAAAATGAGTGGATTCAGGTACGATGATTCTAAGTGAAAGAAGTCACACAGGAAAAGAAACTTATCATAAGATATCACTTAGGAAGATCCTGTAAACATGGCTACACATGAACTGAGTTAGGCAAGAGAACAGAGTCTCACATTTAGAAAACACTCTTATGCCTGCTTAAGGGGGAAGGAGAGGTGGGGTGATGCATCAAACCAGAGTTTGATATAAGCACAGGTACCGTTCCAAAAACCAACTATGGAATAGACAAGACCTACACCTTCCTCAGTGAAAGGGACTCAAAACCCCATATTTCCCGCAGAGGAATAGATCTGACTAGTAAGAATCTTAAAACCTATGTATTGATATGTCTCCGAAAGGGAATCAAGTGTGTCTAGACTGGCATAAACAGGGCAGCGAGAATCAGCTCAAACCCACTCTAAAAAGGAATTTCAAAACCAGAACAAAGAAACAGGGAAATTCTTTACAATTCCTTCAGGGTCTCTGATGCAACCTGGAATGACCCTATCTACAATGACAGCTGGATGTGGCATAAGGCTGGACACTTGGGACTGAGAGGATTGGTGAGATTGGGTGAGCAAATGCAGACCCTTTAAAGCAATAACGCATGGCACCCATTCCATGGGTCCCAGCTCTCCAGGTTGAAGGGAATATTACTACAGCTATAACATGTACGGGAAACCTAGAGAATGGACACACTGTGAATACGAAAGGTTTCTAAAACTCACCGAAGAGTCCCTCTCCTGGTGCTCCGGTTTGACTTTCCAACTGCTTTCCTATCAATCTCCCAACTTGGAGAGACAGCCCCTTAAAGCTCCTGGTTCGCACAGGTTGCCAATTGGGCAGAGGATGAAAGGGAAGAGGGAGAACCAATGAGAGAGTAGCTGTTAGGCATTTGGATGGGCACATGTCACTCTAATTTCCCGGCAGGAAGAAGAATTAACCAAAGTCTCAGCCACCCACCGGGAACCAGTATAGGTCCTGAACCAAAAGTTTGGACTTGCGTTCAGCTCACAAAAAACGAGTTGAAAAATGGAGCTCAGGGGCACAGCAGTTCACAAACTGGCAGAGTAATCAAGGCCCACTATCCTCCAAAAATCTGTTGAGGGAAGGCAACGAGGCGGACTTGAAAGCGAGGCAGAAGAGCAGGAAAGAGATTTCAAGAGGTACGTTGGAATCGCCTGTAAAGCACAGGAAGAGGGGCACAACTTCGACAATGATGCACTTGGCCAAAAAGGGCGTATGCGTTTTCTCCGGAATATATTCAGGAGAAAACGCATACGCCCTTTTTGGCCAAGCAAGCAAGCGGGCAATGCAAATCTGCACTACAAAGAAGTATCACTTCCCACCGGTCAAAAGGGACATCCACAAAATGTGTAAAAACCAGAAAGGCAAGGCAGGCCCTGGAGAACAGGGAGCCTTGTTATGCTAATGGGCGGGATGTAAGTTGCCAACTGCCTCACTGGAGGAGTGCATTGTGTTCCCTAAAACAAGTAAACAACAGAGCTACAGAGCCAAGGGCACTTCCAGTCTAGGGAATATACCTTGGGAAAACTGAAAATCCATAAGACAGAGCCACCCCCAAATTGAGGGCTGCACTGCTTACAAGAACCTCATCCTGGGTACACCTGAAATATCCCAGGAAATATAAAAATGGTTCCAAACATTGTGGAACTTACGTACGATGGAATATCCCTCAGCCACGAAATCAATGTCCTAAGACCAGTAGCAGTAAAATGAGTGGATTCAGGTACGATGATTCTAAGTGAAAGAAGTCACACAGGAATAGAAACTTATCATAAGATATCACTTAGGAAGATCCTGTAAACATGGCTACACATGAACTGAGTTAGGCAAGAGAACAGAGTCTCACATTTAGAAAACACTCTTATGCCTGCTTAAGGGGGAAGGAGAGGTGGGGTGATGCATCAAACCAGAGTTTGATATAAGCACAGGTACCGTTCCAAAAACCAACTATGGAATAGACAAGACCTACACCTTCCTCAGTGAAAGGGACTCAAAACCCCATATTTCCCGCAGAGGAATAGATCTGACTAGTAAGAATCTTAAAACCTATGTATTGATATGTCTCCGTAAGGGAATCAAGTGTGTCTAGACTGGCATAAAAAGGGCAGCGAGAATCAGCTCAAACCCACTCTAAAAACGAATTTCAAAACCAGAACAAAGAAACAGGGAAATTCTTTACAATTCCTTCAGGGTCTCTGATGCAACCTGGAATGACCCTATCTACAATGACAGCTGGATGTGGCATAAGGCTGGACACTTGGGACTGAGAGGATTGGTGAGATTGGGTGAGCAAATGCAGACCCTTTAAAGCAATAACGCATGGCACCCATTCCATGGGTCCCAGCTCTCCAGGTTGAAGGGAATATTACTACAGCTATAACATGTACGGGAAACCTAGAGAATGGACACACTGTGAATACGAAAGGTTTCTAAAACTCAACGAAGAGTCCCTCTCCTGGTGCTCCGGTTTGACTTTCCAACTGCTTTCCTATCAATCTCCCAACTTGGAGAGACAGCCCCTTTAAGCTCCTGGTTCGCACAGGTTGCCAATTTGGCAGAGGATGAAAGGGAAAAGGGAGAACCAATGAGAGAGTAGCTGTTAGGCATTTGGATGGGCACATGTCACTCTAATTTCCCGGCAGGAAGAAGAATTAACCAAAGTCTCAGCCACCCACCGGGAACCAGTATAGGTCCTGAACCAAAAGTTTGGACTTGCGTTCAGCTCACAAAAAACGAGTTGAAAAATGGAGCTCAGGGGCACAGCAATTCACAAACTGGCAGAGTAATCAAGGCCAACTATCGTCCAAAAATCTGTTGAGGGAAGGCAACGAGGCGGACTTGAAAGCGAGGCAGAATAGCAGGAAAGAGATTTCAAGAGGTACGTTGGAATCGCCTGTAAAGCACAGGAAGAGGGGCACAACTTCGACAATGAGGCACTTGGCCAAAAAGGGCGTATGCGTTTTCTCCTGAATATATTCAGGAGAAAACGCATACGCCCTTTTTGGCCAAGCAAGCAAGCGGGCAATGCAAATCTGCACTACAAAGAAGTATCACTTCCCACCGGTCAAAAGGGACATCCACAAAATGTGTAAAAACCAGAAAGGCAAGGCAGGCCCTGGAGAACAGGGAGCCTTGTTATGCTGATGGGCGGGATGTAAGTTGCCAACTGCCTCACTGGAGGAGTGCATTGTGTTCCCTAAAACAAGTAAACAACAGAGCTACAGAGGCAAGGGCACTTCCAGTCTAGGGAATATACCTTGGGAAAACTGAAAATCCATAAGACAGAGCCACCCCCAAATTGAGGGCTGCACTGGTTACAAGAACCTCAACCTGGGTACACCTGAAATATCCCAGGAAATATAAAAATGGTTCCAAACATTGTGGAACTTACGTACGACGGAATATCCCTCAGCCACGAAATCAATGTCATAAGACCAGTAGCAGCAAAATGAGTGGATTCAGGTACGATGATTCTAAGTGAAAGAAGTCACACAGGAAAAGAAACTTATCATAAGATATCACTTAGGAAGATCCTGTAAACATGGCTACACATGAACTGAGTTAGGCAAGAGAACAGAGTCTCACATTTAGAAAACACTCTTATGCCTGCTTAAGGGGGAAGGAGAGGTGGGGTGATGCATCAAACCAGAGTTTGATATAAGCACAGGTACCGTTCCAAAAACCAACTATGGAATAGACAAGACCTACACCTTCCTCAGTGAAAGGGACTCAAAACCCCATATTTCCCGCAGAGGAATAGATCTGACTAGTAAGAATCTTAAAACCTATGTATTGATATGTCTCCGAAAGGGAATCAAGTGTGTCTAGACTGGCATAAACAGGGCAGCGAGAATCAGCTCAAACCCACTCTAAAAAGGAATTTCAAAAACAGAACAAAGAAACAGGGAAATTCTTTACAATTCCTTCAGGGTCTCTGATGCAACCTGGAATGACCCTATCTACAATGACAGCTGGATGTGGCATAAGGCTGGACACTTGGGACTGAGAGGATTGGTGAGATTGGGTGAGCAAATGCAGACCCTTTAAAGCAATAACGCATGGCACCCATTCCATGGGTCCCAGCTCTCCAGGTTGAAGGGAATATTACTACAGCTATAACATGTACGGGAAACCTAGAGAATGGACACACTGTGAATACGAAAGGTTTCTAAAACTCAACGAAGAGTCCCTCTCCTGGTGCTCCGGTTTGACTTTCCAACTGCTTTCCTATCAATCTCCCAACTTGGAGAGACAGCCCCTTTAAGCTCCTGGTTCGCACAGGTTGCCAATTTGGCAGAGGATGAAAGGGAAGAGGGAGAACCAATGAGAGAGTAGCTGTTAGGCATTTGGATGGGCACATGTCACTCTAATTTCCCGGCAGGAAGAAGAATTAACCAAAGTCTCAGCCACCCACCGGGAACCAGTATAGGTCCTGAACCAAAAGTTTGGACTTGCGTTCAGCTCACAAAAAACGAGTTGAAAAATGGAGCTCAGGGGCACAGCAGTTCACAAACTGGCAGAGTAATCAAGGCCCACTATCGTCCAAAAATCTGTTGAGGGAAGGCAACGAGGCGGACTTGAAAGCGAGGCAGAATAGCAGGAAAGAGATTTCAAGAGGTACGTTGGAATCGCCTGTAAAGCACAGGAAGAGGGGCACAACTTCGAAAATGATGCACTTGGCCAAAAAGGGCGTATGCGTTTTCTCCTGAATATATTCAGGAGAAAACGCATACGCCCTTTTTGGCCAAGCAAGCAAGCGGGCAATGCAAATCTGCACTACAAAGAAGTATCACTTCCCACCGGTCAAAAGGGACATCCACAAAATGTGTAAAAACCAGAAAGGCAAGACAGGCTCTGGAGAACAGGGAGCCTTGTTATGCTAATGGGTGGGATGTAAGTTGCCAACTGCCTCACTGGAGGAGTGCATTGTGTTCCCTAAAACAAGTAAACAACAGAGCTACAGAGCCAAGGGCACTTCCAGTCTAGGGAATATACCTTGGGAAAACTGAAAATCCATAAGACAGAGCCACCCCCAAATTGAGGGCTGCACTGCTTACAAGAACCTCATCCTGGGTACACCTGAAATATCCCAGGAAATATAAAAATGGTTCCAAACATTGTGGAACTTACGTACGATGGAATATCCCTCAGCCACGAAATCAATGTCATAAGACCAGTAGCAGCAAAATGAGTGGATTCAGGTACGATGATTCTAAGTGAAAGAAGTCACACAGGAAAAGAAACTTATCATAAGATATCACTTAGGAAGATCCTGTAAACATGGCTACACATGAACTGAGTTAGGCAAGAGAACAGAGTCTCACATTTAGAAAACACTCTTATGCCTGCTTAAGGGGGAAGGAGAGGTGGGGTGATGCATCAAACCAGAGTTTGATATAAGCACAGGTACCGTTCCAAAAACCAACTATGGAATAGACAAGACCTACACCTTCCTCAGTGAAAGGGACTCAAAACCCCATATTTCCCGCAGAGGAATAGATCTGACTAGTAAGAATCTTAAAACCTATGTATTGATATGTCTCCGAAAGGGAATCAAGTGTGTCTAGACTGGCATAAACAGGGCAGCGAGAATCAGCTCAAACCCACTCTAAAAAGGAATTTCAAAACCAGAACAAAGAAACAGGGAAATTCTTTACAATTCCTTCAGGGTCTCTGATGCAACCTGGAATGACCCTATCTACAATGACAGCTGGATGTGGCATAAGGCTGGACACTTGGGACTGAGAGGATTGGTGAGATTGGGTGAGCAAATGCAGACCCTTTAAAGCAATAACGCATGGCACCCATTCCATGGGTCCCAGCTCTCCAGGTTGAAGGGAATATTACTACAGCTATAACATGTACGGGAAACCTAGAGAATGGACACACTGTGAATACGAAAGGTTTCTAAAACTCAACGAAGAGTCCCTCTCCTGGTGCTCCGGTTTGACTTTCCAACTGCTTTCCTATCAATCTCCCAACTTGGAGAGACAGCCCCTTTAAGCTCCTGGTTCGCACAGGTTGCCAATTTGGCAGAGGATGAAAGGGAAGAGGGAGAACCAATGAGAGAGTAGCTGTTAGGCATTTGGATGGGCACATGTCACTCTAATTTCCCGGCAGGAAGAAGAATTAACCAAAGTCTCAGCCACCCACCGGGAACCAGTATAGGTCCTGAACCAAAAGTTTGGACTTGCGTTCAGCTCACAAAAAACGAGTTGAAAAATGGAGCTCAGGGGCACAGCAGTTCACAAACTGGCAGAGTAATCAAGGCCCACTATCGTCCAAAAATCTGTTGAGGGAAGGCAACGAGGCGGACTTGAAAGCGAGGCAGAATAGCAGGAAAGAGATTTCAAGAGGTACGTTGGAATCGCCTGTAAAGCACAGGAAGAGGGGCACAACTTCGACAATGATGCACTTGGCCAAAAAGGGCGTATGCGTTTTCTCCTGAATATATTCAGGAGAAAACGCATACGCCCTTTTTGGCCAAGCAAGCAAGCGGGCACTGCAAATCTGCACTACAAAGAAGTATCACTTCCCACCGGTCAAAAGGGACATCCACAAAATGTGTAAAAACCAGAAAGGCAAGGCAGGCCCTGGAGAACAGGGAGCCTTGTTATGCTGATGGGCGGGATGTAAGTTGCCAACTGCCTCACTGGAGGAGTGCATTGTGTTCCCTAAAACAAGTAAACAACAGAGCTACAGAGCCAAGGGCACTTCCAGTCTAGGGAATATACCTTGGGAAAACTGAAAATCCATAAGACAGAGCCACCCCCAAATTGAGGGCTGCACTGCTTACAAGAACCTCAACCTGGGTACACCTGAAATATCCCAGGAAATATAAAAATGGTTCCAAACATTGTGGAACTTACGTACGACGGAATATCCCTCAGCCACGAAATCAATGTCATAAGACCAGTAGCAGCAAAATGAGTGGATTCAGGTACGATGATTCTAAGTGAAAGAAGTCACACAGGAAAAGAAACTTATCATAAGATATCACTTAGGAAGATCCTGTAAACATGGCTACACATGAACTGAGTTAGGCAAGAGAACAGAGTCTCACATTTAGAAAACACTCTTATGCCTGCTTAAGGGGGAAGGAGAGGTGGGGTGATGCATCAAACCAGAGTTTGATATAAGCACAGGTACCGTTCCAAAAACCAACTATGGAATAGACAAGACCTACACCTTCCTCAGTGAAAGGGACTCAAAACCCCATATTTCCCGCAGAGGAATAGATCTGACTAGTAAGAATCTTAAAACCTATGTATTGATATGTCTCCGAAAGGGAATCAAGTGTGTCTAGACTGGCATAAACAGGGCAGCGAGAATCAGCTCAAACCCACTCTAAAAAGGAATTTCAAAACCAGAACAAAGAAACAGGGAAATTCTTTACAATTCCTTCAGGGTCTGTGATGCAACCTGGAATGACCCTATCTACAATGACAGCTGGATGTGGCATAAGGCTGGACACTTGGGACTGAGAGGATTGGTGAGATTGGGTGAGCAAATGCAGACCCTTTAAAGCAATAACGCATGGCACCCATTCCATGGGTCCCAGCTCTCCAGGTTGAAGGGAATATTACTACAGCTATAACATGTACGGGAAACCTAGAGAATGGACACACTGTGAATACGAAAGGTTTCTAAAACTCACCGAAGAGTCCCTCTCCTGGTGCTCCGGTTTGACTTTCCAACTGCTTTCCTATCAATCTCCCAACTTGGAGAGACAGCCCCTTTAAGCTCCTGGTTCGCACAGGTTGCCAATTTGGCAGAGGATGAAAGGGAAGAGGGAGAACCAATGAGAGAGTAGCTGTTAGGCATTTGGATGGGCACATGTCACTCTAATTTCCCGGCAGGAAGAAGAATTAACCAAAGTCTCAGCCACCCACCGGGAACCAGTATAGGTCCTGAACCAAAAGTTTGGACTTGCGTTCAGCTCACAAAAAACGAGTTGAAAAATGGAGCTCAGGGGCACAGCAGTTCACAAACTGGCAGAGTAATCAAGGCCCACTATCCTCCAAAAATCTGTTGAGGGAAGGCAACGAGGCGGACTTGAAAGCGAGGCAGAAGAGCAGGAAAGAGATTTCAAGAGGTACGTTGGAATCGCCTGTAAAGCACAGGAAGAGGGGCACAACTTCGACAATGATGCACTTGGCCAAAAAGGGCGTATGTGTTTTCTCCGGAATATATTCAGGAGAAAACGCATACGCCCTTTTTGGCCAAGCAAGCAAGCGGGCAATGCAAATCTGCACTACAAAGAAGTATCACTTCCCACCGGTCAAAAGGGACATCCACAAAATGTGTAAAAACCAGAAAGGCAAGGCAGGCCCTGGAGAACAGGGAGCTTGTTATGCTGATGGGCGGGATGTAAGTTGCCAACTGCCTCACTGGAGGAGTGCATTGTGTTCCCTAAAACATGTAAACAACAGAGCTACAGAGCCAAGGGCACTTCCAGTCTAGGGAATATACCTTGGGAAAACTGAAAATCCATAAGACAGAGCCACCCCCAAATTGAGGGCTGCACTGCTTACAAGAACCTCATCCTGGGTACACCTGAAATATCCCAGGAAATATAAAAATGGTTCCAAACATTGTGGAACTTACGTACGATGGAATATCCCTCAGCCACGAAATCAATGTCATAAGACCAGTAGCAGCAAAATGAGTGGATTCAGGTACGATGATTCTAAGTGAAAGAAGTCACACAGGAAAAGAAACTTATCATAAGATATCACTTAGGAAGATCCTGTAAACATGGCTACACATGAACTGAGTTAAGCAAGAGAACAGAGTCTCACATTTAGAAAACACTCTTATGCCTGCTTAAGGGGGAAGGAGAGGTGGGGTGATGCATCAAACCAGAGTTTGATATAAGCACAGGTACCGTTCCAAAAACCAACTATGGAATAGACAAGACCTACACCTTCCTCAGTGAAAGGGACTCAAAACCCCATATTTCCCGCAGAGGAATAGATCTGACTAGTAAGAATCTTAAAACCTATGTATTGATATGTCTCCGTAAGGGAATCAAGTGTGTCTAGACTGGCATAAAAAGGGCAGCGAGAATCAGCTCAAACCCACTCTAAAAAGGAATTTCAAAACCAGAACAAAGAAACAGGGAAATTCTTTACAATTCCTTCAGGGTCTCTGATGCAACCTGGAATGACCCTATCTACAATGACAGCTGGATGTGGCATAAGGCTGGACACTTGGGACTGAGAGGATTGGTGAGATTGGGTGAGCAAATGCAGACCCTTTAAAGCAATAACGCATGGCACCCATTCCATGGGTCCCAGCTCTCCAGGTTGAAGGGAATATTACTACAGCTATAACATGTACGGGAAACCTAGAGAATGGACACACTGTGAATACGAAAGGTTTCTAAAACTCACCGAAGAGTCCCTCTCCTGGTGCTCCGGTTTGACTTTCCAACTGCTTTCCTATCAATCTCCCAACTTGGAGAGACAGCCCCTTTAAGCTCCTGGTTCGCACAGGTTGCCAATTTGGCAGAGGATGAAAGGGAAGAGGGAGAACCAATGAGAGAGTAGCTGTTAGGCATTTGGATGGGCACATGTCACTCTAATTTCCCGGCAGGAAGAAGAATTAACCAAAGTCTCAGCCACCCACCGGGAACCAGTATAGGTCCTGAACCAAAAGTTTGGACTTGCGTTCAGCTCACAAAAAACGAGTTGAAAAATGGAGCTCAGGGGCACAGCAATTCACAAACTGGCAGAGTAATCAAGGCCAACTATCGTCCAAAAATCTGTTGAGGGAAGGCAACGAGGCGGACTTGAAAGCGAGGCAGAATAGCAGGAAAGAGATTTCAAGAGGTACGTTGGAATCGCCTGTAAAGCACAGGAAGAGGGGCACAACTTCGACAATGAGGCACTTGGCCAAAAAGGGCGTATGCGTTTTCTCCTGAATATATTCAGGAGAAAACGCATACGCCCTTTTTGGCCAAGCAAGCAAGCGGGCAATGCAAATCTGCACTACAAAGAAGTATCACTTCCCACCGGTCAAAAGGGACATCCACAAAATGTGTAAAAACCAGAAAGGCAAGGCAGGCCCTGGAGAACAGGGAGCCTTGTTATGCTGATGGGCGGGATGTAAGTTGCCAACTGCCTCACTGGAGGAGTGCATTGTGTTCCCTAAAACAAGTAAACAACAGAGCTACAGAGGCAAGGGCACTTCCAGTCTAGGGAATATACCTTGGGAAAACTGAAAATCCATAAGACAGAGCCACCCCCAAATTGAGGGCTGCACTGCTTACAAGAACCTCAACCTGGGTACACCTGAAATATCCCAGGAAATATAAAAATGGTTCCAAACATTGTGGAACTTACGTACGACGGAATATCCCTCAGCCACGAAATCAATGTCATAAGACCAGTAGCAGCAAAATGAGTGGATTCAGGTACGATGATTCTAAGTGAAAGAAGTCACACAGGAAAAGAAACTTATCATAAGATATCACTTAGGAAGATCCTGTAAACATGGCTACACATGAACTGAGTTAGGCAAGAGAACAGAGTCTCACATTTAGAAAACACTCTTATGCCTGCTTAAGGGGGAAGGAGAGGTGGGGTGATGCATCCAACCAGAGTTTGATATAAGCACAGGTACCGTTCCAAAAACCAACTATGGAATAGACAAGACCTACACCTTCCTCAGTGAAAGGGACTCAAAACCCCATATTTCCTGCAGAGGAATAGATCTGACTAGTAAGAATCTTAAAACCTATGTATTGATATGTCTCCGAAAGGGAATCAAGTGTGTCTAGACTGGCATAAACAGGGCAGCGAGAATCAGCTCAAACCCACTCTAAAAAGGAATTTCAAAACCAGAACAAAGAAACAGGGAAATTCTTTACAATTCCTTCAGGGTCTCTGATGCAACCTGGAATGACCCTATCTACAATGACAGCTGGATGTGGCATAAGGCTGGACACTTGGGACTGAGAGGATTGGTGAGATTGAGTGAGCAAATGCAGACCCTTTAAAGCAATAACGCATGGCACCCATTCCATGGGTCCCAGCTCTCCAGGTTGAAGGGAATATTACTACAGCTATAACATGTACGGGAAACCTAGAGAATGGACACACTGTGAATACGAAAGGTTTCTAAAACTCACCGAAGAGTCCCTCTCCTGGTGCTCCGGTTTGACTTTCCAACTGCTTTCCTATCAATCTCCCAACTTGGAGAGACAGCCCCTTTAAGCTCCTGGTTCGCACAGGTTGCCAATTTGGCAGAGGATGAAAGGGAAGAGGGAGAACCAATGAGAGAGTAGCTGTTAGGCATTTGGATGGGCACATGTCACTCTAATTTCCCGGCAGGAAGAAGAATTAACCAAAGTCTCAGCCACCCACCGGGAACCAGTATAGGTCCTGAACCAAAAGTTTGGACTTGCGTTCAGCTCACAAAAAACGAGTTGAAAAATGGAGCTCAGGGGCACAGCAGTTCACAAACTGGCAGAGTAATCAAGGCCCACTATCGTCCAAAAATCTGTTGAGGGAAGGCAACGAGGCGGACTTGAAAGCGAGGCAGAATAGCAGGAAAGAGATTTCAAGAGGTACGTTGGAATCGCCTGTAAAGCACAGGAAGAGGGGCACAACTTCGACAATGATGCACTTGGCCAAAAAGGGCGTATGCGTTTTCTCCTGAATATATTCAGGAGAAAACGCATACGCCCTTTTTGGCCAAGCAAGCAAGCGGGCACTGCAAATCTGCACTACAAAGAAGTATCACTTCCCACCGGTCAAAAGGGACATCCACAAAATGTGTAAAAACCAGAAAGGCAAGGCAGGCCCTGGAGAACAGGGAGCCTTGTTATGCTGATGGGCGGGATGTAAGTTGCCAACTGCCTCACTGGAGGAGTGCATTGTGTTCCCTAAAACAAGTAAACAACAGAGCTACAGAGGCAAGGGCACTTCCAGTCTAGGGAATATACCTTGGGAAAACTGAAAATCCATAAGACAGAGCCACCCCCAAATTGAGGGCTGCACTGCTTACAAGAACCTCAACCTGGGTACACCTGAAATATCCCAGGAAATATAAAAATGGTTCCAAACATTGTGGAACTTACGTACGATGGAATATCCCTCAGCCACGAAATCAATGTCATAAGACCAGTAGCAGCAAAATGAGTGGATTCAGGTACGATGATTCTAAGTGAAAGAAGTCACACAGGAAAAGAAACTTATCATAAGATATCACTTAGGAAGATCCTGTAAACATGGCTACACATGAACTGAGTTAGGCAAGAGAACAGAGTCTCACATTTAGAAAACACTCTTATGCCTGCTTAAGGGGGAAGGAGAGGTGGGGTGATGCATCAAACCAGAGTTTGATATAAGCACAGGTACCGTTCCAAAAACCAACTATGGAATAGACAAGACCTACACCTTCCTCAGTGAAAGGGACTCAAAACCCCATATTTCCCGCAGAGGAATAGATCTGACTAGTAAGAATCTTAAAACCTATGTATTGATATGTCTCCGTAAGGGAATCAAGTGTGTCTAGACTGGCATAAAAAGGGCAGCGAGAATCAGCTCAAACCCACTCTAAAAACGAATTTCAAAACCAGAACAAAGAAACAGGGAAATTCTTTACAATTCCTTCAGGGTCTCTGATGCAACCTGGAATGACCCTATCTACAATGACAGCTGGATGTGGCATAAGGCTGGACACTTGGGACTGAGAGGATTGGTGAGATTGGGTGAGCAAATGCAGACCCTTTAAAGCAATAACGCATGGCACCCATTTCATGGGTCCCAGCTCTCCAGGTTGAAGGGAATATTACTACAGCTATAACATGTACGGGAAACCTAGAGAATGGACACACTGTGAATACGAAAGGTTTCTAAAACTCAACGAAGAGTCCCTCTCCTGGTGCTCCGGTTTGACTTTCCAACTGCTTTCCTATCAATCTCCCAACTTGGAGAGACAGCCCCTTTAAGCTCCTGGTTCGCACAGGTTGCCAATTTGGCAGAGGATGAAAGGGAAGAGGGAGAACCAATGAGAGAGTAGCTGTTAGGCATTTGGATGGGCACATGTCACTCTAATTTCCCGGCAGGAAGAAGAATTAACCAAAGTCTCAGCCACCCACCGGGAACCAGTATAGGTCCTGAACCAAAAGTTTGGACTTGCGTTCAGCTCACAAAAAACGAGTTGAAAAATGGAGCTCAGGGGCACAGCAATTCACAAACTGGCAGAGTAATCAAGGCCAACTATCGTCCAAAAATCTGTTGAGGGAAGGCAACGAGGCGGACTTGAAAGCGAGGCAGAATAGCAGGAAAGAGATTTCAAGAGGTACGTTGGAATCGCCTGTAAAGCACAGGAAGAGGGGCACAACTTCGACAATGAGGCACTTGGCCAAAAAGGGCGTATGCGTTTTCTCCTGAATATATTCAGGAGAAAACGCATACGCCCTTTTTGGCCAAGCAAGCAAGCGGGCAATGCAAATCTGCACTACAAAGAAGTATCACTTCCCACCGGTCAAAAGGGACATCCACAAAATGTGTAAAAACCAGAAAGGCAAGGCAGGCCCTGGAGAACAGGGAGCCTTGTTATGCTGATGGGCGGGATGTAAGTTGCCAACTGCCTCACTGGAGGAGTGCATTGTGTTCCCTAAAACAAGTAAACAACAGAGCTACAGAGGCAAGGGCACTTCCAGTCTAGGGAATATACCTTGGGAAAACTGAAAATCCATAAGACAGAGCCACCCCCAAATTGAGGGCTGCACTGCTTACAAGAACCTCAACCTGGGTACACCTGAAATATCCCAGGAAATATAAAAATGGTTCCAAACATTGTGGAACTTACGTACGACGGAATATCCCTCAGCCACGAAATCAATGTCATAAGACCAGTAGCAGCAAAATGAGTGGATTCAGGTACGATGATTCTAAGTGAAAGAAGTCACACAGGAAAAGAAACTTATCATAAGATATCACTTAGGAAGATCCTGTAAACATGGCTACACATGAACTGAGTTAGGCAAGAGAACAGAGTCTCACATTTAGAAAACACTCTTATGCCTGCTTAAGGGGGAAGGAGAGGTGGGGTGATGCATCCAACCAGAGTTTGATATAAGCACAGGTACCGTTCCAAAAACCAACTATGGAATAGACAAGACCTACACCTTCCTCAGTGAAAGGGACTCAAAACCCCATATTTCCCGCAGAGGAATAGATCTGACTAGTAAGAATCTTAAAACCTATGTATTGATATGTCTCCGAAAGGGAATCAAGTGTGTCTAGACTGGCATAAACAGGGCAGCGAGAATCAGCTCAAACCCACTCTAAAAAGGAATTTCAAAACCAGAACAAAGAAACAGGGAAATTCTTTACAATTCCTTCAGGGTCTCTGATGCAACCTGGAATGACCCTATCTACAATGACAGCTGGATGTGGCATAAGGCTGGACACTTGGGACTGAGAGGATTGGTGAGATTGAGTGAGCAAATGCAGACCCTTTAAAGCAATAACGCATGGCACCCATTCCATGGGTCCCAGCTCTCCAGGTTGAAGGGAATATTACTACAGCTATAACATGTACGGGAAACCTAGAGAATGGACACACTGTGAATACGAAAGGTTTCTAAAACTCACCGAAGAGTCCCTCTCCTGGTGCTCCGGTTTGACTTTCCAACTGCTTTCCTATCAATCTCCCAACTTGGAGAGACAGCCCCTTTAAGCTCCTGTTTCGCACAGGTTGCCAATTTGGCAGAGGATGAAAGGGAAGAGGGAGAACCAATGAGAGAGTAGCTGTTAGGCATTTGGATGGGCACATGTCACTCTAATTTCCCGGCAGGAAGAAGAATTAACCAAAGTCTCAGCCACCCACCGGGAACCAGTATAGGTCCTGAACCAAAAGTTTGGACTTGCGTTCAGCTCACAAAAAACGAGTTGAAAAATGGAGCTCAGGGGCACAGCAGTTCACAAACTGGCAGAGTAATCAAGGCCCACTATCGTCCAAAAATCTGTTGAGGGAAGGCAACGAGGCGGACTTGAAAGCGAGGCAGAATAGCAGGAAAGAGATTTCAAGAGGTACGTTGGAATTGCCTGTAAAGCACAGGAAGAGGGGCACAACTTCGACAATGATGCACTTGGCCAAAAAGGGCGTATGCGTTTTCTCCTGAATATATTCAGGAGAAAACGCATACGCCCTTTTTGGCCAAGCAAGCAAGCGGGCACTGCAAATCTGCACTACAAAGAAGTATCACTTCCCACCGGTCAAAAGGGACATCCACAAAATGTGTAAAAACCAGAAAGGCAAGGCAGGCCCTGGAGAACAGGGAGCCTTGTTATGCTGATGGGCGGGATGTAAGTTGCCAACTGCCTCACTGGAGGAGTGCATTGTGTTCCCTAAAACAAGTAAACAACAGAGCTACAGAGGCAAGGGCACTTCCAGTCTAGGGAATATACCTTGGGAAAACTGAAAATCCATAAGACAGAGCCACCCCCAAATTGAGGGCTGCACTGCTTACAAGAACCTCAACCTGGGTACACCTGAAATATCCCAGGAAATATAAAAATGGTTCCAAACATTGTGGAACTTACGTACGACGGAATATCCCTCAGCCACGAAATCAATGTCATAAGACCAGTAGCAGCAAAATGAGTGGATTCAGGTACGATGATTCTAAGTGAAAGAAGTCACACAGGAAAAGAAACTTATCATAAGATATCACTTAGGAAGATCCTGTAAACATGGCTACACATGAACTGAGTTAGGCAAGAGAACAGAGTCTCACATTTAGAAAACACTCTTATGCCTGCTTAAGGGGGAAGGAGAGGTGGGGTGATGCATCCAACCAGAGTTTGATATAAGCACAGGTACCGTTCCAAAAACCAACTATGGAATAGACAAGACCTACACCTTCCTCAGTGAAAGGGACTCAAAACCCCATATTTCCCGCAGAGGAATAGATCTGACTAGTAAGAATCTTAAAACCTATGTATTGATATGTCTCCGAAAGGGAATCAAGTGTGTCTAGACTGGCATAAACAGGGCAGCGAGAATCAGCTCAAACCCACTCTAAAAAGGAATTTCAAAACCAGAACAAAGAAACAGGGAAATTCTTTACAATTCCTTCAGGGTCTCTGATGCAACCTGGAATGACCCTATCTACAATGACAGCTGGATGTGGCATAAGGCTGGACACTTGGGACTGAGAGGATTGGTGAGATTGGGTGAGCAAATGCAGACCCTTTAAAGCAATAACGCATGGCACCCATTCCATGGGTCCCAGCTCTCCAGGTTGAAGGGAATATTACTACAGCTATAACATGTACGGGAAACCTAGAGAATGGACACACTGTGAATACGAAAGGTTTCTAAAACTCAACGAAGAGTCCCTCTCCTGGTGCTCCGGTTTGACTTTCCAACTGCTTTCCTATCAATCTCCCAACTTGGAGAGACAGCCCCTTTAAGCTCCTGGTTCGCACAGGTTGCCAATTTGGCAGAGGATGAAAGGGAAGAGGGAGAACCAATGAGAGAGTAGCTGTTAGGCATTTGGATGGGCACATGTCACTCTAATTTCCCGGCAGGAAGAAGAATTAACCAAAGTCTCAGCCACCCACCGGGAACCAGTATAGGTCCTGAACCAAAAGTTTGGACTTGCGTTCAGCTCACAAAAAACGAGTTGAAAAATGGAGCTCAGGGGCACAGCAGTTCACAAACTGGCAGAGTAATCAAGGCCCACTATCGTCCAAAAATCTGTTGAGGGAAGGCAACGAGGCGGACTTGAAAGCGAGGCAGAATAGCAGGAAAGAGATTTCAAGAGGTACGTTGGAATCGCCTGTAAAGCACAGGAAGAGGGGCACAACTTCGACAATGATGCACTTGGCCAAAAAGGGCGTATGCGTTTTCTCCTGAATATATTCAGGAGAAAACGCATACGCCCTTTTTGGCCAAGCAAGCAAGCGGGCACTGCAAATCTGCACTACAAAGAAGTATCACTTCCCACCGGTCAAAAGGGACATCCACAAAATGTGTAAAAACCAGAAAGGCAAGGCAGGCCCTGGAGAACAGGGAGCCTTGTTATGCTGATGGGCGGGATGTAAGTTGCCAACTGCCTCACTGGAGGAGTGCATTGTGTTCCCTAAAACAAGTAAACAACAGAGCTACAGAGGCAAGGGCACTTCCAGTCTAGGGAATATACCTTGGGAAAACTGAAAATCCATAAGACAGAGCCACCCCCAAATTGAGGGCTGCACTGCTTACAAGAACCTCAACCTGGGTACACCTGAAATATCCCAGGAAATATAAAAATGGTTCCAAACATTGTGGAACTTACGTACGACGGAATATCCCTCAGCCACGAAATCAATGTCATAAGACCAGTAGCAGCAAAATGAGTGGATTCAGGTACGATGATTCTAAGTGAAAGAAGTCACACAGGAAAAGAAACTTATCATAAGATATCACTTAGGAAGATCCTGTAAACATGGCTACACATGAACTGAGTTAGGCAAGAGAACAGAGTCTCACATTTAGAAAACACTCTTATGCCTGCTTAAGGGGGAAGGAGAGGTGGGGTGATGCATCAAACCAGAGTTTGATATAAGCACAGGTACCGTTCCAAAAACCAACTATGGAATAGACAAGACCTACACCTTCCTCAGTGAAAGGGACTCAAAACCCCATATTTCCCGCAGAGGAATAGATCTGACTAGTAAGAATCTTAAAACCTATGTATTGATATGTCTCCGAAAGGGAATCAAGTGTGTCTAGACTGGCATAAACAGGGCAGCGAGAATCAGCTCAAACCCACTCTAAAAAGGAATTTCAAAACCAGAACAAAGAAACAGGGAAATTCTTTACAATTCCTTCAGGGTCTCTGATGCAACCTGGAATGACCCTATCTACAATGACAGCTGGATGTGGCATAAGGCTGGACACTTGGGACTGAGAGGATTGGTGAGATTGGGTGAGCAAATGCAGACCCTTTAAAGCAATAACGCATGGCACCCATTCCATGGGTCCCAGCTCTCCAGGTTGAAGGGAATATTACTACAGCTATAACATGTACGGGAAACCTAGAGAATGGACACACTGTGAATACGAAAGGTTTCTAAAACTCACCGAAGAGTCCCTCTCCTGGTGCTCCGGTTTGACTTTCCAACTGCTTTCCTATCAATCTCCCAACTTGGAGAGACAGCCCCTTTAAGCTCCTGGTTCGCACAGGTTGCCAATTTGGCAGAGGATGAAAGGGAAGAGGGAGAACCAATGAGAGAGTAGCTGTTAGGCATTTGGATGGGCACATGTCACTCTAATTTCCCGGCAGGAAGAAGAATTAACCAAAGTCTCAGCCACCCACCGGGAACCAGTATAGGTCCTGAACCAAAAGTTTGGACTTGCGTTCAGCTCACAAAAAACGAGTTGAAAAATGGAGCTCAGGGGCACAGCAATTCACAAACTGGCAGAGTAATCAAGGCCAACTATCGTCCAAAAATCTGTTGAGGGAAGGCAACGAGGCGGACTTGAAAGCGAGGCAGAATAGCAGGAAAGAGATTTCAAGAGGTACGTTGGAATCGCCTGTAAAGCACAGGAAGAGGGGCACAACTTCGACAATGAGGCACTTGGCCAAAAAGGGCGTATGCGTTTTCTCCTGAATATATTCAGGAGAAAACGCATACGCCCTTTTTGGCCAAGCAAGCAAGCGGGCAATGCAAATCTGCACTACAAAGAAGTATCACTTCCCACCGGTCAAAAGGGACATCCACAAAATGTGTAAAAACCAGAAAGGCAAGGCAGGCCCTGGAGAACAGGGAGCCTTGTTATGCTGATGGGCGGGATGTAAGTTGCCAACTGCCTCACTGGAGGAGTGCATTGTGTTCCCTAAAACAAGTAAACAACAGAGCTACAGAGGCAAGGGCACTTCCAGTCTAGGGAATATACCTTGGGAAAACTGAAAATCCATAAGACAGAGCCACCCCCAAATTGAGGGCTGCACTGCTTACAAGAACCTCAACCTGGGTACACCTGAAATATCCCAGGAAATATAAAAATGGTTCCAAACATTGTGGAACTTACGTACGACGGAATATCCCTCAGCCACGAAATCAATGTCATAAGACCAGTAGCAGCAAAATGAGTGGATTCAGGTACGATGATTCTAAGTGAAAGAAGTCACACAGGAAAAGAAACTTATCATAAGATATCACTTAGGAAGATCCTGTAAACATGGCTACACATGAACTGAGTTAGGCAAGAGAACAGAGTCTCACATTTAGAAAACACTCTTATGCCTGCTTAAGGGGGAAGGAGAGGTGGGGTGATGCATCCAACCAGAGTTTGATATAAGCACAGGTACCGTTCCAAAAACCAACTATGGAATAGACAAGACCTACACCTTCCTCAGTGAAAGGGACTCAAAACCCCATATTTCCTGCAGAGGAATAGATCTGACTAGTAAGAATCTTAAAACCTATGTATTGATATGTCTCCGAAAGGGAATCAAGTGTGTCTAGACTGGCATAAACAGGGCAGCGAGAATCAGCTCAAACCCACTCTAAAAAGGAATTTCAAAACCAGAACAAAGAAACAGGGAAATTCTTTACAATTCCTTCAGGGTCTCTGATGCAACCTGGAATGACCCTATCTACAATGACAGCTGGATGTGGCATAAGGCTGGACACTTGGGACTGAGAGGATTGGTGAGATTGAGTGAGCAAATGCAGACCCTTTAAAGCAATAACGCATGGCACCCATTCCATGGGTCCCAGCTCTCCAGGTTGAAGGGAATATTACTACAGCTATAACATGTACGGGAAACCTAGAGAATGGACACACTGTGAATACGAAAGGTTTCTAAAACTCACCGAAGAGTCCCTCTCCTGGTGCTCCGGTTTGACTTTCCAACTGCTTTCCTATCAATCTCCCAACTTGGAGAGACAGCCCCTTTAAGCTCCTGGTTCGCACAGGTTGCCAATTTGGCAGAGGATGAAAGGGAAGAGGGAGAACCAATGAGAGAGTAGCTGTTAGGCATTTGGATGGGCACATGTCACTCTAATTTCCCGGCAGGAAGAAGAATTAACCAAAGTCTCAGCCACCCACCGGGAACCAGTATAGGTCCTGAACCAAAAGTTTGGACTTGCGTTCAGCTCACAAAAAACGAGTTGAAAAATGGAGCTCAGGGGCACAGCAGTTCACAAACTGGCAGAGTAATCAAGGCCCACTATCGTCCAAAAATCTGTTGAGGGAAGGCAACGAGGCGGACTTGAAAGCGAGGCAGAATAGCAGGAAAGAGATTTCAAGAGGTACGTTGGAATCGCCTGTAAAGCACAGGAAGAGGGGCACAACTTCGACAATGATGCACTTGGCCAAAAAGGGCGTATGCGTTTTCTCCTGAATATATTCAGGAGAAAACGCATACGCCCTTTTTGGCCAAGCAAGCAAGCGGGCACTGCAAATCTGCACTACAAAGAAGTATCACTTCCCACCGGTCAAAAGGGACATCCACAAAATGTGTAAAAACCAGAAAGGCAAGGCAGGCCCTGGAGAACAGGGAGCCTTGTTATGCTGATGGGCGGGATGTAAGTTGCCAACTGCCTCACTGGAGGAGTGCATTGTGTTCCCTAAAACAAGTAAACAACAGAGCTACAGAGGCAAGGGCACTTCCAGTCTAGGGAATATACCTTGGGAAAACTGAAAATCCATAAGACAGAGCCACCCCCAAATTGAGGGCTGCACTGCTTACAAGAACCTCAACCTGGGTACACCTGAAATATCCCAGGAAATATAAAAATGGTTCCAAACATTGTGGAACTTACGTACGATGGAATATCCCTCAGCCACGAAATCAATGTCATAAGACCAGTAGCAGCAAAATGAGTGGATTCAGGTACGATGATTCTAAGTGAAAGAAGTCACACAGGAAAAGAAACTTATCATAAGATATCACTTAGGAAGATCCTGTAAACATGGCTACACATGAACTGAGTTAGGCAAGAGAACAGAGTCTCACATTTAGAAAACACTCTTATGCCTGCTTAAGGGGGAAGGAGAGGTGGGGTGATGCATCAAACCAGAGTTTGATATAAGCACAGGTACCGTTCCAAAAACCAACTATGGAATAGACAAGACCTACACCTTCCTCAGTGAAAGGGACTCAAAACCCCATATTTCCCGCAGAGGAATAGATCTGACTAGTAAGAATCTTAAAACCTATGTATTGATATGTCTCCGTAAGGGAATCAAGTGTGTCTAGACTGGCATAAAAAGGGCAGCGAGAATCAGCTCAAACCCACTCTAAAAACGAATTTCAAAACCAGAACAAAGAAACAGGGAAATTCTTTACAATTCCTTCAGGGTCTCTGATGCAACCTGGAATGACCCTATCTACAATGACAGCTGGATGTGGCATAAGGCTGGACACTTGGGACTGAGAGGATTGGTGAGATTGGGTGAGCAAATGCAGACCCTTTAAAGCAATAACGCATGGCACCCATTTCATGGGTCCCAGCTCTCCAGGTTGAAGGGAATATTACTACAGCTATAACATGTACGGGAAACCTAGAGAATGGACACACTGTGAATACGAAAGGTTTCTAAAACTCAACGAAGAGTCCCTCTCCTGGTGCTCCGGTTTGACTTTCCAACTGCTTTCCTATCAATCTCCCAACTTGGAGAGACAGCCCCTTTAAGCTCCTGGTTCGCACAGGTTGCCAATTTGGCAGAGGATGAAAGGGAAGAGGGAGAACCAATGAGAGAGTAGCTGTTAGGCATTTGGATGGGCACATGTCACTCTAATTTCCCGGCAGGAAGAAGAATTAACCAAAGTCTCAGCCACCCACCGGGAACCAGTATAGGTCCTGAACCAAAAGTTTGGACTTGCGTTCAGCTCACAAAAAACGAGTTGAAAAATGGAGCTCAGGGGCACAGCAATTCACAAACTGGCAGAGTAATCAAGGCCAACTATCGTCCAAAAATCTGTTGAGGGAAGGCAACGAGGCGGACTTGAAAGCGAGGCAGAATAGCAGGAAAGAGATTTCAAGAGGTACGTTGGAATCGCCTGTAAAGCACAGGAAGAGGGGCACAACTTCGACAATGAGGCACTTGGCCAAAAAGGGCGTATGCGTTTTCTCCTGAATATATTCAGGAGAAAACGCATACGCCCTTTTTGGCCAAGCAAGCAAGCGGGCAATGCAAATCTGCACTACAAAGAAGTATCACTTCCCACCGGTCAAAAGGGACATCCACAAAATGTGTAAAAACCAGAAAGGCAAGGCAGGCCCTGGAGAACAGGGAGCCTTGTTATGCTGATGGGCGGGATGTAAGTTGCCAACTGCCTCACTGGAGGAGTGCATTGTGTTCCCTAAAACAAGTAAACAACAGAGCTACAGAGGCAAGGGCACTTCCAGTCTAGGGAATATACCTTGGGAAAACTGAAAATCCATAAGACAGAGCCACCCCCAAATTGAGGGCTGCACTGCTTACAAGAACCTCAACCTGGGTACACCTGAAATATCCCAGGAAATATAAAAATGGTTCCAAACATTGTGGAACTTACGTACGACGGAATATCCCTCAGCCACGAAATCAATGTCATAAGACCAGTAGCAGCAAAATGAGTGGATTCAGGTACGATGATTCTAAGTGAAAGAAGTCACACAGGAAAAGAAACTTATCATAAGATATCACTTAGGAAGATCCTGTAAACATGGCTACACATGAACTGAGTTAGGCAAGAGAACAGAGTCTCACATTTAGAAAACACTCTTATGCCTGCTTAAGGGGGAAGGAGAGGTGGGGTGATGCATCCAACCAGAGTTTGATATAAGCACAGGTACCGTTCCAAAAACCAACTATGGAATAGACAAGACCTACACCTTCCTCAGTGAAAGGGACTCAAAACCCCATATTTCCCGCAGAGGAATAGATCTGACTAGTAAGAATCTTAAAACCTATGTATTGATATGTCTCCGAAAGGGAATCAAGTGTGTCTAGACTGGCATAAACAGGGCAGCGAGAATCAGCTCAAACCCACTCTAAAAAGGAATTTCAAAACCAGAACAAAGAAACAGGGAAATTCTTTACAATTCCTTCAGGGTCTCTGATGCAACCTGGAATGACCCTATCTACAATGACAGCTGGATGTGGCATAAGGCTGGACACTTGGGACTGAGAGGATTGGTGAGATTGAGTGAGCAAATGCAGACCCTTTAAAGCAATAACGCATGGCACCCATTCCATGGGTCCCAGCTCTCCAGGTTGAAGGGAATATTACTACAGCTATAACATGTACGGGAAACCTAGAGAATGGACACACTGTGAATACGAAAGGTTTCTAAAACTCACCGAAGAGTCCCTCTCCTGGTGCTCCGGTTTGACTTTCCAACTGCTTTCCTATCAATCTCCCAACTTGGAGAGACAGCCCCTTTAAGCTCCTGTTTCGCACAGGTTGCCAATTTGGCAGAGGATGAAAGGGAAGAGGGAGAACCAATGAGAGAGTAGCTGTTAGGCATTTGGATGGGCACATGTCACTCTAATTTCCCGGCAGGAAGAAGAATTAACCAAAGTCTCAGCCACCCACCGGGAACCAGTATAGGTCCTGAACCAAAAGTTTGGACTTGCGTTCAGCTCACAAAAAACGAGTTGAAAAATGGAGCTCAGGGGCACAGCAGTTCACAAACTGGCAGAGTAATCAAGGCCCACTATCGTCCAAAAATCTGTTGAGGGAAGGCAACGAGGCGGACTTGAAAGCGAGGCAGAATAGCAGGAAAGAGATTTCAAGAGGTACGTTGGAATTGCCTGTAAAGCACAGGAAGAGGGGCACAACTTCGACAATGATGCACTTGGCCAAAAAGGGCGTATGCGTTTTCTCCTGAATATATTCAGGAGAAAACGCATACGCCCTTTTTGGCCAAGCAAGCAAGCGGGCACTGCAAATCTGCACTACAAAGAAGTATCACTTCCCACCGGTCAAAAGGGACATCCACAAAATGTGTAAAAACCAGAAAGGCAAGGCAGGCCCTGGAGAACAGGGAGCCTTGTTATGCTGATGGGCGGGATGTAAGTTGCCAACTGCCTCACTGGAGGAGTGCATTGTGTTCCCTAAAACAAGTAAACAACAGAGCTACAGAGGCAAGGGCACTTCCAGTCTAGGGAATATACCTTGGGAAAACTGAAAATCCATAAGACAGAGCCACCCCCAAATTGAGGGCTGCACTGCTTACAAGAACCTCAACCTGGGTACACCTGAAATATCCCAGGAAATATAAAAATGGTTCCAAACATTGTGGAACTTACGTACGACGGAATATCCCTCAGCCACGAAATCAATGTCATAAGACCAGTAGCAGCAAAATGAGTGGATTCAGGTACGATGATTCTAAGTGAAAGAAGTCACACAGGAAAAGAAACTTATCATAAGATATCACTTAGGAAGATCCTGTAAACATGGCTACACATGAACTGAGTTAGGCAAGAGAACAGAGTCTCACATTTAGAAAACACTCTTATGCCTGCTTAAGGGGGAAGGAGAGGTGGGGTGATGCATCCAACCAGAGTTTGATATAAGCACAGGTACCGTTCCAAAAACCAACTATGGAATAGACAAGACCTACACCTTCCTCAGTGAAAGGGACTCAAAACCCCATATTTCCCGCAGAGGAATAGATCTGACTAGTAAGAATCTTAAAACCTATGTATTGATATGTCTCCGAAAGGGAATCAAGTGTGTCTAGACTGGCATAAACAGGGCAGCGAGAATCAGCTCAAACCCACTCTAAAAAGGAATTTCAAAACCAGAACAAAGAAACAGGGAAATTCTTTACAATTCCTTCAGGGTCTCTGATGCAACCTGGAATGACCCTATCTACAATGACAGCTGGATGTGGCATAAGGCTGGACACTTGGGACTGAGAGGATTGGTGAGATTGGGTGAGCAAATGCAGACCCTTTAAAGCAATAACGCATGGCACCCATTCCATGGGTCCCAGCTCTCCAGGTTGAAGGGAATATTACTACAGCTATAACATGTACGGGAAACCTAGAGAATGGACACACTGTGAATACGAAAGGTTTCTAAAACTCAACGAAGAGTCCCTCTCCTGGTGCTCCGGTTTGACTTTCCAACTGCTTTCCTATCAATCTCCCAACTTGGAGAGACAGCCCCTTTAAGCTCCTGGTTCGCACAGGTTGCCAATTTGGCAGAGGATGAAAGGGAAGAGGGAGAACCAATGAGAGAGTAGCTGTTAGGCATTTGGATGGGCACATGTCACTCTAATTTCCCGGCAGGAAGAAGAATTAACCAAAGTCTCAGCCACCCACCGGGAACCAGTATAGGTCCTGAACCAAAAGTTTGGACTTGCGTTCAGCTCACAAAAAACGAGTTGAAAAATGGAGCTCAGGGGCACAGCAGTTCACAAACTGGCAGAGTAATCAAGGCCCACTATCGTCCAAAAATCTGTTGAGGGAAGGCAACGAGGCGGACTTGAAAGCGAGGCAGAATAGCAGGAAAGAGATTTCAAGAGGTACGTTGGAATCGCCTGTAAAGCACAGGAAGAGGGGCACAACTTCGACAATGATGCACTTGGCCAAAAAGGGCGTATGCGTTTTCTCCTGAATATATTCAGGAGAAAACGCATACGCCCTTTTTGGCCAAGCAAGCAAGCGGGCACTGCAAATCTGCACTACAAAGAAGTATCACTTCCCACCGGTCAAAAGGGACATCCACAAAATGTGTAAAAACCAGAAAGGCAAGGCAGGCCCTGGAGAACAGGGAGCCTTGTTATGCTGATGGGCGGGATGTAAGTTGCCAACTGCCTCACTGGAGGAGTGCATTGTGTTCCCTAAAACAAGTAAACAACAGAGCTACAGAGGCAAGGGCACTTCCAGTCTAGGGAATATACCTTGGGAAAACTGAAAATCCATAAGACAGAGCCACCCCCAAATTGAGGGCTGCACTGCTTACAAGAACCTCAACCTGGGTACACCTGAAATATCCCAGGAAATATAAAAATGGTTCCAAACATTGTGGAACTTACGTACGACGGAATATCCCTCAGCCACGAAATCAATGTCATAAGACCAGTAGCAGCAAAATGAGTGGATTCAGGTACGATGATTCTAAGTGAAAGAAGTCACACAGGAAAAGAAACTTATCATAAGATATCACTTAGGAAGATCCTGTAAACATGGCTACACATGAACTGAGTTAGGCAAGAGAACAGAGTCTCACATTTAGAAAACACTCTTATGCCTGCTTAAGGGGGAAGGAGAGGTGGGGTGATGCATCAAACCAGAGTTTGATATAAGCACAGGTACCGTTCCAAAAACCAACTATGGAATAGACAAGACCTACACCTTCCTCAGTGAAAGGGACTCAAAACCCCATATTTCCCGCAGAGGAATAGATCTGACTAGTAAGAATCTTAAAACCTATGTATTGATATGTCTCCGAAAGGGAATCAAGTGTGTCTAGACTGGCATAAACAGGGCAGCGAGAATCAGCTCAAACCCACTCTAAAAAGGAATTTCAAAACCAGAACAAAGAAACAGGGAAATTCTTTACAATTCCTTCAGGGTCTCTGATGCAACCTGGAATGACCCTATCTACAATGACAGCTGGATGTGGCATAAGGCTGGACACTTGGGACTGAGAGGATTGGTGAGATTGAGTGAGCAAATGCAGACCCTTTAAAGCAATAACGCATGGCACCCATTCCATGGGTCCCAGCTCTCCAGGTTGAAGGGAATATTACTACAGCTATAACATGTACGGGAAACCTAGAGAATGGACACACTGTGAATACGAAAGGTTTCTAAAACTCACCGAAGAGTCCCTCTCCTGGTGCTCCGGTTTGACTTTCCAACTGCTTTCCTATCAATCTCCCAACTTGGAGAGACAGCCCCTTTAAGCTCCTGTTTCGCACAGGTTGCCAATTTGGCAGAGGATGAAAGGGAAGAGGGAGAACCAATGAGAGAGTAGCTGTTAGGCATTTGGATGGGCACATGTCACTCTAATTTCCCGGCAGGAAGAAGAATTAACCAAAGTCTCAGCCACCCACCGGGAACCAGTATAGGTCCTGAACCAAAAGTTTGGACTTGCGTTCAGCTCACAAAAAACGAGTTGAAAAATGGAGCTCAGGGGCACAGCAGTTCACAAACTGGCAGAGTAATCAAGGCCCACTATCGTCCAAAAATCTGTTGAGGGAAGGCAACGAGGCGGACTTGAAAGCGAGGCAGAATAGCAGGAAAGAGATTTCAAGAGGTACGTTGGAATTGCCTGTAAAGCACAGGAAGAGGGGCACAACTTCGACAATGATGCACTTGGCCAAAAAGGGCGTATGCGTTTTCTCCTGAATATATTCAGGAGAAAACGCATACGCCCTTTTTGGCCAAGCAAGCAAGCGGGCACTGCAAATCTGCACTACAAAGAAGTATCACTTCCCACCGGTCAAAAGGGACATCCACAAAATGTGTAAAAACCAGAAAGGCAAGGCAGGCCCTGGAGAACAGGGAGCCTTGTTATGCTGATGGGCGGGATGTAAGTTGCCAACTGCCTCACTGGAGGAGTGCATTGTGTTCCCTAAAACAAGTAAACAACAGAGCTACAGAGGCAAGGGCACTTCCAGTCTAGGGAATATACCTTGGGAAAACTGAAAATCCATAAGACAGAGCCACCCCCAAATTGAGGGCTGCACTGCTTACAAGAACCTCAACCTGGGTACACCTGAAATATCCCAGGAAATATAAAAATGGTTCCAAACATTGTGGAACTTACGTACGACGGAATATCCCTCAGCCACGAAATCAATGTCATAAGACCAGTAGCAGCAAAATGAGTGGATTCAGGTACGATGATTCTAAGTGAAAGAAGTCACACAGGAAAAGAAACTTATCATAAGATATCACTTAGGAAGATCCTGTAAACATGGCTACACATGAACTGAGTTAGGCAAGAGAACAGAGTCTCACATTTAGAAAACACTCTTATGCCTGCTTAAGGGGGAAGGAGAGGTGGGGTGATGCATCCAACCAGAGTTTGATATAAGCACAGGTACCGTTCCAAAAACCAACTATGGAATAGACAAGACCTACACCTTCCTCAGTGAAAGGGACTCAAAACCCCATATTTCCCGCAGAGGAATAGATCTGACTAGTAAGAATCTTAAAACCTATGTATTGATATGTCTCCGAAAGGGAATCAAGTGTGTCTAGACTGGCATAAACAGGGCAGCGAGAATCAGCTCAAACCCACTCTAAAAAGGAATTTCAAAACCAGAACAAAGAAACAGGGAAATTCTTTACAATTCCTTCAGGGTCTCTGATGCAACCTGGAATGACCCTATCTACAATGACAGCTGGATGTGGCATAAGGCTGGACACTTGGGACTGAGAGGATTGGTGAGATTGGGTGAGCAAATGCAGACCCTTTAAAGCAATAACGCATGGCACCCATTCCATGGGTCCCAGCTCTCCAGGTTGAAGGGAATATTACTACAGCTATAACATGTACGGGAAACCTAGAGAATGGACACACTGTGAATACGAAAGGTTTCTAAAACTCAACGAAGAGTCCCTCTCCTGGTGCTCCGGTTTGACTTTCCAACTGCTTTCCTATCAATCTCCCAACTTGGAGAGACAGCCCCTTTAAGCTCCTGGTTCGCACAGGTTGCCAATTTGGCAGAGGATGAAAGGGAAGAGGGAGAACCAATGAGAGAGTAGCTGTTAGGCATTTGGATGGGCACATGTCACTCTAATTTCCCGGCAGGAAGAAGAATTAACCAAAGTCTCAGCCACCCACCGGGAACCAGTATAGGTCCTGAACCAAAAGTTTGGACTTGCGTTCAGCTCACAAAAAACGAGTTGAAAAATGGAGCTCAGGGGCACAGCAGTTCACAAACTGGCAGAGTAATCAAGGCCCACTATCGTCCAAAAATCTGTTGAGGGAAGGCAACGAGGCGGACTTGAAAGCGAGGCAGAATAGCAGGAAAGAGATTTCAAGAGGTACGTTGGAATCGCCTGTAAAGCACAGGAAGAGGGGCACAACTTCGACAATGATGCACTTGGCCAAAAAGGGCGTATGCGTTTTCTCCTGAATATATTCAGGAGAAAACGCATACGCCCTTTTTGGCCAAGCAAGCAAGCGGGCACTGCAAATCTGCACTACAAAGAAGTATCACTTCCCACCGGTCAAAAGGGACATCCACAAAATGTGTAAAAACCAGAAAGGCAAGGCAGGCCCTGGAGAACAGGGAGCCTTGTTATGCTGATGGGCGGGATGTAAGTTGCCAACTGCCTCACTGGAGGAGTGCATTGTGTTCCCTAAAACAAGTAAACAACAGAGCTACAGAGGCAAGGGCACTTCCAGTCTAGGGAATATACCTTGGGAAAACTGAAAATCCATAAGACAGAGCCACCCCCAAATTGAGGGCTGCACTGCTTACAAGAACCTCAACCTGGGTACACCTGAAATATCCCAGGAAATATAAAAATGGTTCCAAACATTGTGGAACTTACGTACGACGGAATATCCCTCAGCCACGAAATCAATGTCATAAGACCAGTAGCAGCAAAATGAGTGGATTCAGGTACGATGATTCTAAGTGAAAGAAGTCACACAGGAAAAGAAACTTATCATAAGATATCACTTAGGAAGATCCTGTAAACATGGCTACACATGAACTGAGTTAGGCAAGAGAACAGAGTCTCACATTTAGAAAACACTCTTATGCCTGCTTAAGGGGGAAGGAGAGGTGGGGTGATGCATCAAACCAGAGTTTGATATAAGCACAGGTACCGTTCCAAAAACCAACTATGGAATAGACAAGACCTACACCTTCCTCAGTGAAAGGGACTCAAAACCCCATATTTCCCGCAGAGGAATAGATCTGACTAGTAAGAATCTTAAAACCTATGTATTGATATGTCTCCGAAAGGGAATCAAGTGTGTCTAGACTGGCATAAACAGGGCAGCGAGAATCAGCTCAAACCCACTCTAAAAAGGAATTTCAAAACCAGAACAAAGAAACAGGGAAATTCTTTACAATTCCTTCAGGGTCTCTGATGCAACCTGGAATGACCCTATCTACAATGACAGCTGGATGTGGCATAAGGCTGGACACTTGGGACTGAGAGGATTGGTGAGATTGGGTGAGCAAATGCAGACCCTTTAAAGCAATAACGCATGGCACCCATTCCATGGGTCCCAGCTCTCCAGGTTGAAGGGAATATTACTACAGCTATAACATGTACGGGAAACCTAGAGAATGGACACACTGTGAATACGAAAGGTTTCTAAAACTCACCGAAGAGTCCCTCTCCTGGTGCTCCGGTTTGACTTTCCAACTGCTTTCCTATCAATCTCCCAACTTGGAGAGACAGCCCCTTTAAGCTCCTGGTTCGCACAGGTTGCCAATTTGGCAGAGGATGAAAGGGAAGAGGGAGAACCAATGAGAGAGTAGCTGTTAGGCATTTGGATGGGCACATGTCACTCTAATTTCCCGGCAGGAAGAAGAATTAACCAAAGTCTCAGCCACCCACCGGGAACCAGTATAGGTCCTGAACCAAAAGTTTGGACTTGCGTTCAGCTCACAAAAAACGAGTTGAAAAATGGAGCTCAGGGGCACAGCAGTTCACAAACTGGCAGAGTAATCAAGGCCCACTATCCTCCAAAAATCTGTTGAGGGAAGGCAACGAGGCGGACTTGAAAGCGAGGCAGAAGAGCAGGAAAGAGATTTCAAGAGGTACGTTGGAATCGCCTGTAAAGCACAGGAAGAGGGGCACAACTTCGACAATGATGCACTTGGCCAAAAAGGGCGTATGTGTTTTCTCCGGAATATATTCAGGAGAAAACGCATACGCCCTTTTTGGCCAAGCAAGCAAGCGGGCAATGCAAATCTGCACTACAAAGAAGTATCACTTCCCACCGGTCAAAAGGGACATCCACAAAATGTGTAAAAACCAGAAAGGCAAGGCAGGCCCTGGAGAACAGTGAGCCTTGTTATGCTAATGGGCGGGATGTAAGTTGCCAACTGCCTCACTGGAGGAGTGCATTGTGTTCCCTAAAACATGTAAACAACAGAGCTACAGAGCCAAGGGCACTTCCAGTCTAGGGAATATACCTTGGGAAAACTGAAAATCCATAAGACAGAGCCACCCCCAAATTGAGGGCTGCACTGCTTACAAGAACCTCATCCTGGGTACACCTGAAATATCCCAGGAAATATAAAAATGGTTCCAAACATTGTGGAACTTACGTACGATGGAATATCCCTCAGCCACGAAATCAATGTCATAAGACCAGTAGCAGCAAAATGAGTGGATTCAGGTACGATGATTCTAAGTGAAAGAAGTCACACAGGAAAAGAAACTTATCATAAGATATCACTTAGGAAGATCCTGTAAACATGGCTACACATGAACTGAGTTAGGCAAGAGAACAGAGTCTCACATTTAGAAAACACTCTTATGCCTGCTTAAGGGGGAAGGAGAGGTGGGGTGATGCATCAAACCAGAGTTTGATATAAGCACAGGTACCGTTCCAAAAACCAACTATGGAATAGACAAGACCTACACCTTCCTCAGTGAAAGGGACTCAAAACCCCATATTTCCCGCAGAGGAATAGATCTGACTAGTAAGAATCTTAAAACCTATGTATTGATATGTCTCCGTAAGGGAATCAAGTGTGTCTAGACTGGCATAAAAAGGGCAGCGAGAATCAGCTCAAACCCACTCTAAAAAGGAATTTCAAAACCAGAACAAAGAAACAGGGAAATTCTTTACAATTCCTTCAGGGTCTCTGATGCAACCTGGAATGACCCTATCTACAATGACAGCTGGATGTGGCATAAGGCTGGACACTTGGGACTGAGAGGATTGGTGAGATTGGGTGAGCAAATGCAGACCCTTTAAAGCAATAACGCATGGCACCCATTCCATGGGTCCCAGCTCTCCAGGTTGAAGGGAATATTACTACAGCTATAACATGTACGGGAAACCTAGAGAATGGACACACTGTGAATACGAAAGGTTTCTAAAACTCAACGAAGAGTCCCTCTCCTGGTGCTCCGGTTTGACTTTCCAACTGCTTTCCTATCAATCTCCCAACTTGGAGAGACAGCCCCTTTAAGCTCCTGGTTCGCACAGGTTGCCAATTTGGCAGAGGATGAAAGGGAAGAGGGAGAACCAATGAGAGAGTAGCTGTTAGGCATTTGGATGGGCACATGTCACTCTAATTTCCCGGCAGGAAGAAGAATTAACCAAAGTCTCAGCCACCCACCGGGAACCAGTATAGGTCCTGAACCAAAAGTTTGGACTTGCGTTCAGCTCACAAAAAACGAGTTGAAAAATGGAGCTCAGGGGCACAGCAATTCACAAACTGGCAGAGTAATCAAGGCCAACTATCGTCCAAAAATCTGTTGAGGGAAGGCAACGAGGCGGACTTGAAAGCGAGGCAGAATAGCAGGAAAGAGATTTCAAGAGGTACGTTGGAATCGCCTGTAAAGCACAGGAAGAGGGGCACAACTTCGACAATGATGCACTTGGCCAAAAAGGGCGTATGCGTTTTCTCCTGAATATATTCAGGAGAAAACGCATACGCCCTTTTTGGCCAAGCAAGCAAGCGGGCAATGCAAATCTGCACTACAAAGAAGTATCACTTCCCACCGGTCAAAAGGGACATCCACAAAATGTGTAAAAACCAGAAAGGCAAGGCAGGCCCTGGAGAACAGGGAGCCTTGTTATGCTGATGGGCGGGATGTAAGTTGCCAACTGCCTCACTGGAGGAGTGCATTGTGTTCCCTAAAACAAGTAAACAACAGAGCTACAGAGGCAAGGGCACTTCCAGTCTAGGGAATATACCTTGGGAAAACTGAAAATCCATAAGACAGAGCCACCCCCAAATTGAGGGCTGCACTGCTTACAAGAACCTCAACCTGGGTACACCTGAAATATCCCAGGAAATATAAAAATGGTTCCAAACATTGTGGAACTTACGTACGACGGAATATCCCTCAGCCACGAAATCAATGTCATAAGACCAGTAGCAGCAAAATGAGTGGATTCAGGTACGATGATTCTAAGTGAAAGAAGTCACACAGGAAAAGAAACTTATCATAAGATATCACTTAGGAAGATCCTGTAAACATGGCTACACATGAACTGAGTTAGGCAAGAGAACAGAGTCTCACATTTAGAAAACACTCTTATGCCTGCTTAAGGGGGAAGGAGAGGTGGGGTGATGCATCCAACCAGAGTTTGATATAAGCACAGGTACCGTTCCAAAAACCAACTATGGAATAGACAAGACCTACACCTTCCTCAGTGAAAGGGACTCAAAACCCCATATTTCCTGCAGAGGAATAGATCTGACTAGTAAGAATCTTAAAACCTATGTATTGATATGTCTCCGAAAAGGAATCAAGTGTGTCTAGACTGGCATAAACAGGGCAGCGAGAATCAGCTCAAACCCACTCTAAAAAGGAATTTCAAAACCAGAACAAAGAAACAGGGAAATTCTTTACAATTCCTTCAGGGTCTCTGATGCAACCTGGAATGACCCTATCTACAATGACAGCTGGATGTGGCATAAGGCTGGACACTTGGGACTGAGAGGATTGGTGAGATTGAGTGAGCAAATGCAGACCCTTTAAAGCAATAACGCATGGCACCCATTCCATGGGTCCCAGCTCTCCAGGTTGAAGGGAATATTACTACAGCTATAACATGTACGGGAAACCTAGAGAATGGACACACTGTGAATACGAAAGGTTTCTAAAACTCACCGAAGAGTCCCTCTCCTGGTGCTCCGGTTTGACTTTCCAACTGCTTTCCTATCAATCTCCCAACTTGGAGAGACAGCCCCTTTAAGCTCCTGTTTCGCACAGGTTGCCAATTTGGCAGAGGATGAAAGGGAAGAGGGAGAACCAATGAGAGAGTAGCTGTTAGGCATTTGGATGGGCACATGTCACTCTAATTTCCCGGCAGGAAGAAGAATTAACCAAAGTCTCAGCCACCCACCGGGAACCAGTATAGGTCCTGAACCAAAAGTTTGGACTTGCGTTCAGCTCACAAAAAACGAGTTGAAAAATGGAGCTCAGGGGCACAGCAGTTCACAAACTGGCAGAGTAATCAAGGCCCACTATCGTCCAAAAATCTGTTGAGGGAAGGCAACGAGGCGGACTTGAAAGCGAGGCAGAATAGCAGGAAAGAGATTTCAAGAGGTACGTTGGAATCGCCTGTAAAGCACAGGAAGAGGGGCACAACTTCGACAATGATGCACTTGGCCAAAAAGGGCGTATGCGTTTTCTCCTGAATATATTCAGGAGAAAACGCATACGCCCTTTTTGGCCAAGCAAGCAAGCGGGCACTGCAAATCTGCACTACAAAGAAGTATCACTTCCCACCGGTCAAAAGGGACATCCACAAAATGTGTAAAAACCAGAAAGGCAAGGCAGGCCCTGGAGAACAGGGAGCCTTGTTATGCTGATGGGCGGGATGTAAGTTGCCAACTGCCTCACTGGAGGAGTGCATTGTGTTCCCTAAAACAAGTAAACAACAGAGCTACAGAGGCAAGGGCACTTCCAGTCTAGGGAATATACCTTGGGAAAACTGAAAATCCATAAGACAGAGCCACCCCCAAATTGAGGGCTGCACTGCTTACAAGAACCTCAACCTGGGTACACCTGAAATATCCCAGGAAATATAAAAATGGTTCCAAACATTGTGGAACTTACGTACGATGGAATATCCCTCAGCCACGAAATCAATGTCATAAGACCAGTAGCAGCAAAATGAGTGGATTCAGGTACGATGATTCTAAGTGAAAGAAGTCACACAGGAAAAGAAACTTATCATAAGATATCACTTAGGAAGATCCTGTAAACATGGCTACACATGAACTGAGTTAGGCAAGAGAACAGAGTCTCACATTTAGAAAACACTCTTATGCCTGCTTAAGGGGGAAGGAGAGGTGGGGTGATGCATCAAACCAGAGTTTGATATAAGCACAGGTACCGTTCCAAAAACCAACTATGGAATAGACAAGACCTACACCTTCCTCAGTGAAAGGGACTCAAAACCCCATATTTCCCGCAGAGGAATAGATCTGACTAGTAAGAATCTTAAAACCTATGTATTGATATGTCTCCGAAAGGGAATCAAGTGTGTCTAGACTGGCATAAAAAGGGCAGCGAGAATCAGCTCAAACCCACTCTAAAAACGAATTTCAAAACCAGAACAAAGAAACAGGGAAATTCTTTACAATTCCTTCAGGGTCTCTGATGCAACCTGGAATGACCCTATCTACAATGACAGCTGGATGTGGCATAAGGCTGGACACTTGGGACTGAGAGGATTGGTGAGATTGGGTGAGCAAATGCAGACCCTTTAAAGCAATAACGCATGGCACCCATTCCATGGGTCCCAGCTCTCCAGGTTGAAGGGAATATTACTACAGCTATAACATGTACGGGAAACCTAGAGAATGGACACACTGTGAATACGAAAGGTTTCTAAAACTCAACGAAGAGTCCCTCTCCTGGTGCTCCGGTTTGACTTTCCAACTGCTTTCCTATCAATCTCCCAACTTGGAGAGACAGCCCCTTTAAGCTCCTGGTTCGCACAGGTTGCCAATTTGGCAGAGGATGAAAGGGAAGAGGGAGAACCAATGAGAGAGTAGCTGTTAGGCATTTGGATGGGCACATGTCACTCTAATTTCCCGGCAGGAAGAAGAATTAACCAAAGTCTCAGCCACCCACCGGGAACCAGTATAGGTCCTGAACCAAAAGTTTGGACTTGCGTTCAGCTCACAAAAAACGAGTTGAAAAATGGAGCTCAGGGGCACAGCAATTCACAAACTGGCAGAGTAATCAAGGCCAACTATCGTCCAAAAATCTGTTGAGGGAAGGCAACGAGGCGGACTTGAAAGCGAGGCAGAATAGCAGGAAAGAGATTTCAAGAGGTACGTTGGAATCGCCTGTAAAGCACAGGAAGAGGGGCACAACTTCGACAATGAGGCACTTGGCCAAAAAGGGCGTATGCGTTTTCTCCTGAATATATTCAGGAGAAAACGCATACGCCCTTTTTGGCCAAGCAAGCAAGCGGGCAATGCAAATCTGCACTACAAAGAAGTATCACTTCCCACCGGTCAAAAGGGACATCCACAAAATGTGTAAAAACCAGAAAGGCAAGGCAGGCCCTGGAGAACAGGGAGCCTTGTTATGCTGATGGGCGGGATGTAAGTTGCCAACTGCCTCACTGGAGGAGTGCATTGTGTTCCCTAAAACAAGTAAACAACAGAGCTACAGAGGCAAGGGCACTTCCAGTCTAGGGAATATACCTTGGGAAAACTGAAAATCCATAAGACAGAGCCACCCCCAAATTGAGGGCTGCACTGCTTACAAGAACCTCAACCTGGGTACACCTGAAATATCCCAGGAAATATAAAAATGGTTCCAAACATTGTGGAACTTACGTACGACGGAATATCCCTCAGCCACGAAATCAATGTCATAAGACCAGTAGCAGCAAAATGAGTGGATTCAGGTACGATGATTCTAAGTGAAAGAAGTCACACAGGAAAAGAAACTTATCATAAGATATCACTTAGGAAGATCCTGTAAACATGGCTACACATGAACTGAGTTAGGCAAGAGAACAGAGTCTCACATTTAGAAAACACTCTTATGCCTGCTTAAGGGGGAAGGAGAGGTGGGGTGATGCATCCAACCAGAGTTTGATATAAGCACAGGTACCGTTCCAAAAACCAACTATGGAATAGACAAGACCTACACCTTCCTCAGTGAAAGGGACTCAAAACCCCATATTTCCCGCAGAGGAATAGATCTGACTAGTAAGAATCTTAAAACCTATGTATTGATATGTCTCCGAAAGGGAATCAAGTGTGTCTAGACTGGCATAAACAGGGCAGCGAGAATCAGCTCAAACCCACTCTAAAAAGGAATTTCAAAACCAGAACAAAGAAACAGGGAAATTCTTTACAATTCCTTCAGGGTCTCTGATGCAACCTGGAATGACCCTATCTACAATGACAGCTGGATGTGGCATAAGGCTGGACACTTGGGACTGAGAGGATTGGTGAGATTGAGTGAGCAAATGCAGACCCTTTAAAGCAATAACGCATGGCACCCATTCCATGGGTCCCAGCTCTCCAGGTTGAAGGGAATATTACTACAGCTATAACATGTACGGGAAACCTAGAGAATGGACACACTGTGAATACGAAAGGTTTCTAAAACTCACCGAAGAGTCCCTCTCCTGGTGCTCCGGTTTGACTTTCCAACTGCTTTCCTATCAATCTCCCAACTTGGAGAGACAGCCCCTTTAAGCTCCTGGTTCGCACAGGTTGCCAATTTGGCAGAGGATGAAAGGGAAGAGGGAGAACCAATGAGAGAGTAGCTGTTAGGCATTTGGATGGGCACATGTCACTCTAATTTCCCGGCAGGAAGAAGAATTAACCAAAGTCTCAGCCACCCACCGGGAACCAGTATAGGTCCTGAACCAAAAGTTTGGACTTGCGTTCAGCTCACAAAAAACGAGTTGAAAAATGGAGCTCAGGGGCACAGCAGTTCACAAACTGGCAGAGTAATCAAGGCCCACTATCGTCCAAAAATCTGTTGAGGGAAGGCAACGAGGCGGACTTGAAAGCGAGGCAGAATAGCAGGAAAGAGATTTCAAGAGGTACGTTGGAATCGCCTGTAAAGCACAGGAAGAGGGGCACAACTTCGACAATGATGCACTTGGCCAAAAAGGGCGTATGCGTTTTCTCCTGAATATATTCAGGAGAAAACGCATACGCCCTTTTTGGCCAAGCAAGCAAGCGGGCACTGCAAATCTGCACTACAAAGAAGTATCACTTCCCACCGGTCAAAAGGGACATCCACAAAATGTGTAAAAACCAGAAAGGCAAGGCAGGCCCTGGAGAACAGGGAGCCTTGTTATGCTGATGGGCGGGATGTAAGTTGCCAACTGCCTCACTGGAGGAGTGCATTGTGTTCCCTAAAACAAGTAAACAACAGAGCTACAGAGGCAAGGGCACTTCCAGTCTAGGGAATATACCTTGGGAAAACTGAAAATCCATAAGACAGAGCCACCCCCAAATTGAGGGCTGCACTGCTTACAAGAACCTCAACCTGGGTACACCTGAAATATCCCAGGAAATATAAAAATGGTTCCAAACATTGTGGAACTTACGTACGACGGAATATCCCTCAGCCACGAAATCAATGTCATAAGACCAGTAGCAGCAAAATGAGTGGATTCAGGTACGATGATTCTAAGTGAAAGAAGTCACACAGGAAAAGAAACTTATCATAAGATATCACTTAGGAAGATCCTGTAAACATGGCTACACATGAACTGAGTTAGGCAAGAGAACAGAGTCTCACATTTAGAAAACACTCTTATGCCTGCTTAAGGGGGAAGGAGAGGTGGGGTGATGCATCAAACCAGAGTTTGATATAAGCACAGGTACCGTTCCAAAAACCAACTATGGAATAGACAAGACCTACACCTTCCTCAGTGAAAGGGACTCAAAACCCCATATTTCCCGCAGAGGAATAGATCTGACTAGTAAGAATCTTAAAACCTATGTATTGATATGTCTCCGAAAGGGAATCAAGTGTGTCTAGACTGGCATAAACAGGGCAGCGAGAATCAGCTCAAACCCACTCTAAAAAGGAATTTCAAAACCAGAACAAAGAAACAGGGAAATTCTTTACAATTCCTTCAGGGTCTCTGATGCAACCTGGAATGACCCTATCTACAATGACAGCTGGATGTGGCATAAGGCTGGACACTTGGGACTGAGAGGATTGGTGAGATTGGGTGAGCAAATGCAGACCCTTTAAAGCAATAACGCATGGCACCCATTCCATGGGTCCCAGCTCTCCAGGTTGAAGGGAATATTACTACAGCTATAACATGTACGGGAAACCTAGAGAATGGACACACTGTGAATACGAAAGGTTTCTAAAACTCAACGAAGAGTCCCTCTCCTGGTGCTCCGGTTTGACTTTCCAACTGCTTTCCTATCAATCTCCCAACTTGGAGAGACAGCCCCTTTAAGCTCCTGGTTCGCACAGGTTGCCAATTTGGCAGAGGATGAAAGGGAAGAGGGAGAACCAATGAGAGAGTAGCTGTTAGGCATTTGGATGGGCACATGTCACTCTAATTTCCCGGCAGGAAGAAGAATTAACCAAAGTCTCAGCCACCCACCGGGAACCAGTATAGGTCCTGAACCAAAAGTTTGGACTTGCGTTCAGCTCACAAAAAACGAGTTGAAAAATGGAGCTCAGGGGCACAGCAGTTCACAAACTGGCAGAGTAATCAAGGCCCACTATCCTCCAAAAATCTGTTGAGGGAAGGCAACGAGGCGGACTTGAAAGCGAGGCAGAAGAGCAGGAAAGAGATTTCAAGAGGTACGTTGGAATCGCCTGTAAAGCACAGGAAGAGGGGCACAACTTCGACAATGATGCACTTGGCCAAAAAGGGCGTATGCGTTTTCTCCGGAATATATTCAGGAGAAAACGCATACGCCCTTTTTGGCCAAGCAAGCAAGCGGGCAATGCAAATCTGCACTACAAAGAAGTATCACTTCCCACCGGTCAAAAGGGACATCCACAAAATGTGTAAAAACCAGAAAGGCAAGGCAGGCCCTGGAGAACAGGGAGCCTTGTTATGCTAATGGGCGGGATGTAAGTTGCCAACTGCCTCACTGGAGGAGTGCATTGTGTTCCCTAAAACAAGTAAACAACAGAGCTACAGAGCCAAGGGCACTTCCAGTCTAGGGAATATACCTTGGGAAAACTGAAAATCCATAAGACAGAGCCACCCCCAAATTGAGGGCTGCACTGCTTACAAGAACCTCATCCTGGGTACACCTGAAATATCCCAGGAAATATAAAAATGGTTCCAAACATTGTGGAACTTACGTACGATGGAATATCCCTCAGCCACGAAATCAATGTCATAAGACCAGTAGCAGCAAAATGAGTGGATTCAGGTACGATGATTCTAAGTGAAAGAAGTCACACAGGAAAAGAAACTTATCATAAGATATCACTTAGGAAGATCCTGTAAACATGGCTACACATGAACTGAGTTAGGCAAGAGAACAGAGTCTCACATTTAGAAAACACTCTTATGCCTGCTTAAGGGGGAAGGAGAGGTGGGGTGATGCATCAAACCAGAGTTTGATATAAGCACAGGTACCGTTCCAAAAACCAACTATGGAATAGACAAGACCTACACCTTCCTCAGTGAAAGGGACTCAAAACCCCATATTTCCCGCAGAGGAATAGATCTGACTAGTAAGAATCTTAAAACCTATGTATTGATATGTCTCCGTAAGGGAATCAAGTGTGTCTAGACTGGCATAAAAAGGGCAGCGAGAATCAGCTCAAACCCACTCTAAAAAGGAATTTCAAAACCAGAACAAAGAAACAGGGAAATTCTTTACAATTCCTTCAGGGTCTCTGATGCAACCTGGAATGACCCTATCTACAATGACAGCTGGATGTGGCATAAGGCTGGACACTTGGGACTGAGAGGATTGGTGAGATTGGGTGAGCAAATGCAGACCCTTTAAAGCAATAACGCATGGCACCCATTCCATGGGTCCCAGCTCTCCAGGTTGAAGGGAATATTACTACAGCTATAACATGTACGGGAAACCTAGAGAATGGACACACTGTGAATACGAAAGGTTTCTAAAACTCAACGAAGAGTCCCTCTCCTGGTGCTCCGGTTTGACTTTCCAACTGCTTTCCTATCAATCTCCCAACTTGGAGAGACAGCCCCTTTAAGCTCCTGGTTCGCACAGGTTGCCAATTTGGCAGAGGATGAAAGGGAAGAGGGAGAACCAATGAGAGAGTAGCTGTTAGGCATTTGGATGGGCACATGTCACTCTAATTTCCCGGCAGGAAGAAGAATTAACCAAAGTCTCAGCCACCCACCGGGAACCAGTATAGGTCCTGAACCAAAAGTTTGGACTTGCGTTCAGCTCACAAAAAACGAGTTGAAAAATGGAGCTCAGGGGCACAGCAATTCACAAACTGGCAGAGTAATCAAGGCCAACTATCGTCCAAAAATCTGTTGAGGGAAGGCAACGAGGCGGACTTGAAAGCGAGGCAGAATAGCAGGAAAGAGATTTCAAGAGGTACGTTGGAATCGCCTGTAAAGCACAGGAAGAGGGGCACAACTTCGACAATGATGCACTTGGCCAAAAAGGGCGTATGCGTTTTCTCCTGAATATATTCAGGAGAAAACGCATACGCCCTTTTTGGCCAAGCAAGCAAGCGGGCAATGCAAATCTGCACTACAAAGAAGTATCACTTCCCACCGGTCAAAAGGGACATCCACAAAATGTGTAAAAACCAGAAAGGCAAGGCAGGCCCTGGAGAACAGGGAGCCTTGTTATGCTGATGGGCGGGATGTAAGTTGCCAACTGCCTCACTGGAGGAGTGCATTGTGTTCCCTAAAACAAGTAAACAACAGAGCTACAGAGGCAAGGGCACTTCCAGTCTAGGGAATATACCTTGGGAAAACTGAAAATCCATAAGACAGAGCCACCCCCAAATTGAGGGCTGCACTGCTTACAAGAACCTCAACCTGGGTACACCTGAAATATCCCAGGAAATATAAAAATGGTTCCAAACATTGTGGAACTTACGTACGACGGAATATCCCTCAGCCACGAAATCAATGTCATAAGACCAGTAGCAGCAAAATGAGTGGATTCAGGTACGATGATTCTAAGTGAAAGAAGTCACACAGGAAAAGAAACTTATCATAAGATATCACTTAGGAAGATCCTGTAAACATGGCTACACATGAACTGAGTTAGGCAAGAGAACAGAGTCTCACATTTAGAAAACACTCTTATGCCTGCTTAAGGGGGAAGGAGAGGTGGGGTGATGCATCAAACCAGAGTTTGATATAAGCACAGGTACCGTTCCAAAAACCAACTATGGAATAGACAAGACCTACACCTTCCTCAGTGAAAGGGACTCAAAACCCCATATTTCCCGCAGAGGAATAGATCTGACTAGTAAGAATCTTAAAACCTATGTATTGATATGTCTCCGAAAGGGAATCAAGTGTGTCTAGACTGGCATAAACAGGGCAGCGAGAATCAGCTCAAACCCACTCTAAAAAGGAATTTCAAAAACAGAACAAAGAAACAGGGAAATTCTTTACAATTCCTTCAGGGTCTCTGATGCAACCTGGAATGACCCTATCTACAATGACAGCTGGATGTGGCATAAGGCTGGACACTTGGGACTGAGAGGATTGGTGAGATTGGGTGAGCAAATGCAGACCCTTTAAAGCAATAACGCATGGCACCCATTCCATGGGTCCCAGCTCTCCAGGTTGAAGGGAATATTACTACAGCTATAACATGTACGGGAAACCTAGAGAATGGACACACTGTGAATACGAAAGGTTTCTAAAACTCACCGAAGAGTCCCTCTCCTGGTGCTCCGGTTTGACTTTCCAACTGCTTTCCTATCAATCTCCCAACTTGGAGAGACAGCCCCTTTAAGCTCCTGGTTCGCACAGGTTGCCAATTTGGCAGAGGATGAAAGGGAAGAGGGAGAACCAATGAGAGAGTAGCTGTTAGGCATTTGGATGGGCACATGTCACTCTAATTTCCCGGCAGGAAGAAGAATTAACCAAAGTCTCAGCCACCCACCGGGAACCAGTATAGGTCCTGAACCAAAAGTTTGGACTTGCGTTCAGCTCACAAAAAACGAGTTGAAAAATGGAGCTCAGGGGCACAGCAGTTCACAAACTGGCAGAGTAATCAAGGCCCACTATCGTCCAAAAATCTGTTGAGGGAAGGCAACGAGGCGGACTTGAAAGCGAGGCAGAATAGCAGGAAAGAGATTTCAAGAGGTACGTTGGAATCGCCTGTAAAGCACAGGAAGAGGGGCACAACTTCGACAATGATGCACTTGGCCAAAAATGGTGTATGCGTTTTCTCCTGAATATATTCAGGAGAAAACGCATACGCCCTTTTTGGCCAAGCAAGCAAGCGGGCAATGCAAATCTGCACTACAAAGAAGTATCACTTCCCACCGGTCAAAAGGGACATCCACAAAATGTGTAAAAACCAGAAAGGCAAGACAGGCCCTGGAGAACAGGGAGCCTTGTTATGCTGATGGGCGGGATGTAAGTTGCCAACTGCCTCACTGGAGGAGTGCATTGTGTTCCCTAAAACAAGTAAACAACAGAGCTACAGAGCCAAGGGCACTTCCAGTCTAGGGAATATACCTTGGGAAAACTGAAAATCCATAAGACAGAGCCACCCCCAAATTGAGGGCTGCACTGCTTACAAGAACCTCATTCTGGGTACACCTGAAATATCCCAGGAAATATAAAAATGGTT